>NW_019154086.1:83850489-83953542 GCF_002288905.1 Enhydra lutris kenyoni | reverse complement strand
TTAAGCCCCCATGTTGCATCTCCTCTCCCTCATATCAGGGAGATCATATGATAGTTGTCTTTCTCCGATTGACTTATTTCGCTAAGCATGATACCCTCTAGTTCCATCCACGTCGTCGCAAATGGCAAGATTTCATTTCTTTTGATGGCTGCATAGTATTCCATTGTGTATATATACCACATCTTCTTTATCCATTCGTCTGTTGATGGACATCTAGGTTCTTTCCATAGTTTGGCTATTGTAGACATTGCTGCTATAAACATTCGGGTGCACGTGCCCCTTCGGATCACTACGTTTGTATCTTTAGGGTAAATACCCAGCAGTGCAATTGCTGGGTCATAGGGTAGTTCTATTTTCAACATTTTGAGGAACCTCCATGCTGTTTTCCAGAGTGGTTGCACCAGCTTGCATTCCCACCAACAGTGTAGGAGGGTTCCCCTTTCTCCGCATCCTCGCCAGCATCTGTCATTTCCTGACTTGTTAATTTTAGCCATTCTGAATGGTGTGAGGTGGTATCTCATTGTGGTTTTGATTTGTATTTCCCTGATGCCGAGTGATATGGAGCACTTTTTCATGTGTCTGTTGGCCATCTGGATGTCTTCTTTGCAGAAATGTCTGTTCATGTCCTCTGCCCATTTCTTGATTGGATTATTTGTTCTTTGTGTGTTGAGTTTGCTAAGTTCTTTATAGATTTTGGACACTAGCCCTTTATCTGATATGTCATTTGCAAATATCTTCTCCCATTCTGTCAGTTGTCTTTTGGTTTTGTTAACTGTTTCCTTTGCTGTGCAAAAGCTTTTGATCTTGAGAAAATCCCAATAGTTCATTTTTGCCCTTGCTTCCCTTGCCTTTGGCGATGTTCCTAGGAAGATGTTGCTGCGGCTGAGGTCGAAGAGGTTGCTGCCTGTGTTCTCCTCAAGGATTTGGATGGATTCCTTTCTCACATTGAGGTCCTTCATCCATTTTGAGTCTATTTTCGTGTGTGGTGTAAGGAAATGATCCAATTTCATTTTTCTGCATGTGGCTGTCCAATTTTCCCAACACCATTTGTTGAAGAGGCTGTCTTTTTTCCATTGGACATTCTTTCCTGCTTTGTCGAAGATTAGTTGACCGTAGAGTTGAGGGTCTATTTCTGGGCTCTCTATTCTGTTCCATTGATCTATGTGTCTGTTTTTGTGCCAGTACCATGCTGTCTTGATGATGACAGCTTTGTAATAGAGCTTGAAGTCCAGAATTGTGATACCACCAACTTTGGCTTTCTTTTTCAATATTCCTTTGGCTATTCGAGGTCTTTTCTGGTTCCATATAAATTTTAGGATTATTTGTTCCATTTCTTTGAAAAAAATGGATAGTACTTTGATATGAATTGCATTAAATGTGTAGATTGCTTTAGGTAGCATAGACATTTTCACAATATTTATTCTTCCAATCCAGGAGCATGGAACATTTTTCCATTTCTTTGTGTCTTCCTCAATTTCTTTCATGAGTACTTTATAGTTTTCTGTGTATAGATTCTTAGTCTCTTTGGTTAGGTTTATTCTTAGGTATCTTATAGTTTTGGGTGCAATTGTAAATGGGATTGACTCCTTAATTTCTCTTTCTTCTGTCTTGTTGTTGGTGTAGAGAAATGCAACTGATTTCTGTGCATTGATTTTATATCCTGACACTTTACTGAATTCCTGTACAAGTTCTAGCAGTTTTGGAGTGGAGTCTTTTGGGTTTTCCACATATAGTATCATATCATCTGCGAAGAGTGATAGTTTGACTTCTTCTTTGCCGATTTGGATGCCTTTAATTTCCTTTTGTTGTCTGATTGCTGAGGCTAGGACTTCTAGTACTATGTTGAATAGCAGTGGTGATAACGGACATCCCTGCCATATTCCTGACCTTAACGGAAAAGTTTTCAGTTTCTCTCCATTGAGAATGATATTTGCGGTGGGTTTTTCATAGATGGCTTTGATAATATGGAGGTATGTGCCCTCTATCCCTACACTTTGAAGAGTTTTGATCAGGAAGGGATGCTGTACTTTGTCAAATGCTTTTTCAGCATCTATGGAGAGTATCATACGGTTCTCGTTCCTTCTTTTATTAATGTGTTGTATCACATTGATTGATTTGCGGATGTTGAACCAACCTTGCAGCCCTGGAATAAATCCCACTTGGTCGTGGTGAATAATCCTTTTAATGTACTGTTGAATCCTATTGGCTAGTATTTTGGTGAGAATTTTTGCATCTGTGTTCATCAAGGATATTGGTCTGTAGTTCTCTTTTTTGATGGGATCCTTGTCTGGTTTTGGGATCAAGGTGATGCTGGCCTCATAAAATGAGTTTGGAAGTTTTCCTTCTATTTCTATTTTTTGGAACAGTTTCAGAATAGGAATTAGTTCTTCTTGAAATGTTTGGTAGAATTCCCCCGGGAAGCCATCTGGCCCTGGGCTTTTGTTTGTTTGGAGACTTTTGATGACTGCTTCAATCTCCTTACTGGTTATGGTTCTGTTCAGGCTTTCTATTTCTTTCTGGTTCAGTTGTGGTAGTTTATATGTCTCTAGGAATGCATCCATTTCTTCCAGATTGTCAAATTTGTTGGCGTAGAGTTGCTCATAGTATGTTCTTATAATTGTCTGTATTTCTTTGGTGTTCGTTGTGATCTCTCCTCTTTCATTCATGATTTTATTTATTTGGGTCCTTTCTCTTTTCTTTTTGATAAGTCTGGCCAGGGGTTTATCAATCTTATTAATTCTTTCAAAGAACCAGCTCCTAGTTTCGTTGATTTGTTCTATTGTTTTTTTGGTTTCTATTTCATTGATTTCTGCTCTGATCTTTATGATTTCTCTTCTCCTGCTGGGTTTAGGGTTTCTTTCTTGTTCTTTCTCCAGCTCCTTTAGGTGTAGGGTTAGGTTGTGTACCTGAGACCTTTCTTGTTTCTTGAGAAAGGCTTGTTCCGCTATATATTTTCCTCTCAGGACTGCCTTTGTTGTGTCCCACAGATTCTGAACTGTTGTGTTTTCATTATCATTGGTTTCCATGAATTTTTTCAATTCTTCTTTAATTTCCTGGTTGACCCATTCATTCTTTAGAAGGATGCTGTTTAGTCTCCATGTATTTGGGTTCTTTCCAAATTTCCTCTTGTGATTGAGTTCTAGCTTCAGAGCATTGTGGTCTGAAAATATGCAGGGAATGATCCCAATCTTTTGATACCGGTTGAGACCTGATTTAGGACCAAGAATGTGATCTATTCTGGAGAATGTTCCATGTGCACTAGAGAAGAATGTGTATTCTGTTGCTTTGGGATGAAATGTTCTGAATATATCTGTGATGTCCATCTGGTCCAGTGTGTCATTTAAGGCCTTGATTTCCTTGTTGATCTTTTGCTTGGATGATCTGTCCATTTCAGTGAGGGGAGTGTTAAAGTCCCCTACGATTATTGTATTATTGTCGATGTGTTTCTTTGATTTTGTTATTAATTGGTTTATATAGTTGGCTGCTCCCATGTTAGGGGCATAGATATTTAAAATTGTTAGATCTTCTTGTTGGACAGATCCTTTGAGTATGATATAGTGTCCTTCCTCATCTCTTATTATAGTCTTTGGCTTAAAATCTAATTGATCTGATATAAGGATTGCCACTCCTGCTTTCTTCTGATGTCCATTAGCATGGTAAATTGTTTTCCACCCCCTCACTTTAAATCTGGAGGTGTCTTCGGGTTTAAGATGAGTTTCTTGTAGGCAACATATAGATGGGTTTTGTTTTTTTATCCATTCTGATACCCTGTGTCTTTTGATTGGGGCATTTAGCCCATTAACATTCAGGGTAAGTATTGAGAGATATGAATTTAGTGCCATTGTATTGCCTGTAAGGTGACTTTATTGTATATTGTCTCTGTTTCTTTCTGATCTACTACTTTTAGGGTCTCTCTTTGCTTAGAGGACCCCTTTCAATATTTCCTGTAGAGCTGGTTTGGTATTTGCAAATTCTTTCAGTTTTTGTTTGTCCTGGAAGCTTTTAATCTCTCCTTCTATTTTCAATGATAGCCTAGCTGGATATAGTATTCTTGGCTGCATGTTTTTCTCATTTAGTACTCTGAATATATCATGCCAGCTCTTTCTGGCCTGCCAGGTCTCTGTGGATAAGTCTGCTGCCAATCTAATATTTTTACCATTGTATGTTACAGACTTCTTTTCCCGGGCTGCTTTCAGGATCTTCTCTTTGTCACTAAGACTTGTAAATTTTACTATTAGGTGACGGGGTGTGGACCTATTCTTATTGATTTTGAGGGGGGTTCTCTGAACCTCCTGGATTTTGATGCTTGTTCCCTTTGCCATATTGGGGAAATTCTCTCCAATAATTCTCTCCAATATACCTTCTGCTCCCCTCTCTGTTTCCTCTTCTTCTGGAATCCCAATTATTCTAATGTTGTTTCGTCTTATGGTGTCACTTATCTCTGGAATTCTCCCCTCGTGGTCCAGTAGCTGTTTGTCCCTCTTTTGCTCAGCTTCTTTATTCTCTGTCATTTGGTCTTCTATATCACTAATTCTTTCTTCTGCCTCATTTATCCTAGCAGTGAGAGCCTCCATTTTTGATTGCACCTCATTAATAGCTTTTTTGATTTCAACTTGGTTAGATTTTATTTCTTTTATTTCTCCAGAAAGGGCTTTTATATCTCCCGAGAGGGTTTCTCTAATATCTTCCATGCCTTTTTCGAGCCCGGCTAGAACCTTGAGAATCGTCATTCTGAACTCTAGATCTGACCTATTACCAATGTCTGTATTGATTAGGTCCCTAGCCTTTGGTACTGCCTCTTGTTCTTTTTTTTGTGGTGAATTTTTCCGCCTTGTCATTTTGTCCAGATAAGAGTAGATGAAGGAGCAAGTAAAATACTAAAAGGGTGGCAACAACCCCAGGAAAATATGCTTTAGCCAAATCAGAAGAGATCCCAAATCGTGAGGGGGGAGAAAGGGGATAAAAAGAGGTTCAGAAAGAAAAAAAAAAAACAATTAAAAAAAGAAAACCGATAAAGAAAAAATATAAAAAGGAAAAAATATATATATAATAAACTATTTTAAAAACGTTAAAAAAGAAAAGGGTAAAAGTTAAAAAAATTTAGCAGAAGAAGAGAAAAAAAATTGAAAAAGAAAAAAAAATTAAATTAACTGCAAGGCTAAAGAATCATGGGGAGAAAGCCATGAGTTCCGTGCTTTGCTTTCTCCTCCTCTGGAATTCCGCTGCTCTCCTTGGTATTGAAACTGCACTCCTTGGTAGGTGAACTTGGTCCTGGCTGGGCTTCTTGTTGATCTTCTGGGGGAGGGGCCTGTTGTAGTGATTCTCAAGTGTCTTTGCCCCAGGTGGGGTTGCACCACCCTTACCCGGGGCCGGTCTGAGTAATCCGCTCGGGTTTGCTTTCGGGAGCTTTTGTTCCCTGAGCGCTTTCTGTAGAGTTCCGGAGGGCGGGAATGAAGATGGCGGCCTCCCGGTCTCCAGCCTGGAGGAGCCGAGAGCCCGGGGCCCCACCCCTCAGTGCGCCCTCAGAGAACAGCACCCAATTACTCCCATCACCCTGGCCTCCGGTCGCACTCCGAGCTGACCGAGCCTGCGACCAGTTCAAGGTAACCCAGAGCTTAGAGCTCACTCCTCAGCTCTGTCTCTGTAGCCGGCTTCCCTGTTCTAATACCTGTAAGCTCTGCGACACTCAGACACCCCCGATCCTTCTGTGACCCTGCGGGACCTGAGGCCGCGCTGACCCCGCCTGGGCTTCACCCCGGTTAAGCCTCTAGAGCGATGTCCCTCAGCGGAACAGACTTTTAAAAGTCCTGATTTTGTGCTCCGTTGCTCCGCCGCTTGCCGGGAGCCGGCCCCTCCCCCCGCGGTCTATCTTCCCGTCGCTTTGGATTCACTTCTCCGCCAGTCCTACCTTTCAGAAAGTGGTTGATTTTCTGTTTCTAGAGTTGTTCTTCTTCTCTTCGATCTCCCGTTGGATTTGTAGGTGTTTGCAATCTTTAGATAAGCTATTTAGCTGATCTCCCACTACCTGAAGTAGTCTCAGCCTGCTACTTCTCCGCCATCTTGACTCCTCTTGAGCCCTGACTTCTTAACCATACTCCAATTCTGTACTTCTGTCTCCCCACCCCTACTGAAGAGAAAATGCTTAGTAGTTGGGAATAGAGATTAATACGAGTTGATAAAAATACTTTAGGAAGAGTAGTGAAGTGAAGTTTGGGGTCTTTGGACAGGAATCCCTGACAGATGGCTGCTGTGGTAATTCATCCATGAAGTGGGGAGGGTCTGAACTAAGGGAATGTTAACAGACGTGGATGGAATGATCCTTCAGAAATGGAGATTTTATGACTTTAAGACTGATTGCATGTGTAGGATAAGGAGAGAATAAATAAGTAGGATTGTTTCCAGTGGTTAGAATACTGAATGCATTGTTTAACAATTCCTGAGTACAGAGAAGAGAGATTGTTGAGCGAGGCAATGACGGCAGGTGAGGAAGTGGGTATTTAGTTTAGTTCTGGACATTCTAAGGGCGAGCCTTCTATAGGAAATCCAAGTATATCTACTTAATGCACACACATACACATTTATACACAGATATACACATATGTGCACATATATATGCATACAAATAAATACTATATGTGCATATATATAATATATGAGTTCTAAACTATATATATCTAAAGCTCTGTGTATACACTATTCCAAAACTCTTTCTTGTGTGGGGTATAAACATACATGTATCACTTATCAGTACATGGATATGCATAAGATCGCATAGGACAGAATTTGGAGAGTGAAAAGAAAAGAAAACTGAACCAAGGGGTGCCTGGGTGGCTCTGCCTTCAGCTCAGGTCATGATCCCAGGGTCCTGGGGAAGCAGGAAGCCTACTTCTCCCTCTCCCTCTCCCCTGGCTTGTGTTCCCTCTCTCAATGTCTCTCTCTCTCTGTGTCAAGTAAATGAATAATATCTTAAAAAAAAAAAAAGAAAGAAAGAAACCTGAACCAAGAAAAGGAAAGATCACAAAAAGATCATTGTGATTTGGATTTCTAGATTGAAAAGTAAAATAACGTTATAACTCTTGAAATGTTAAGAGAGAAAAATATGATGAACTAAAGGCTAATGACCAGGCTAGAGAAAACTTTGGCAGAAATAAATAAATAAATAAATAAATATATACACACACATATATATATGTATATATATATGCATACACACATATTTGGTTCTATAATATTTTCCTCAGTTATATGAAACCAAACAAACTCCATTTGGTCCACTGGCTTACCAATGATCTGAGACCTGGATTCTTGACTGAAATAGATGTCTATAGCTACTCATTCTTTCTTTCTGGATTTTTATTTTGAATATCCATTTCTCTTTTTTTTAAATTTTTGTTTTACTAAAATTCAATTAACATGTGGTGTATTATTAGTTTCAGAGGTAGAGTTCAGTGATGATTTTTTTTTTTTTAAGATTTTACTTATTTCTTTGACAGACAGAGATCACAAGTAGGCAGAGAGGCAGGCAGAGAGAGAGAGGAGGAAGCAGCCTCCCTGCCAAGCAGAGAGCCCGATGCGGGACTCGATTCCAGGACCCTGAGATCATGACCTGAGCCAAAGGCAGAGGCTTAACCCACTGAGCCACCCAGGCACCCAATGAATATCCACTTCTTAATAGGAACTTGCAACTCTAATTTATGTTAAAAATTCGGTGATTATTTCTATTTTTTGTTAAAACTCTGTTGTTTTGGGGTTTATTCTGAAAATAAATGGCCTAGCATGTTTTCATTTTAGTATGGGTAGGAAAATAAAAAGCAAACACCATGGTGAATGGGTTCTTTGAAATTCTAAAGCACTTAATGTTCATGCCCCCGTGCTCTGAAAACTGTAAAGGTAAAATACTGATGAAAAAAACTGGCCAATATTTTGCAAACCATGGGAAAAAGTAAATTCATCACTTTGGGCCTCATATAATATCTTCAAAATTTTGTTTTATCTGAATGTTTCAGGTCAAGTCCCTTTATTAACATTATTATCTTTCATTCTACATTAAAGAGATTTGCAGGGTGCCTGGGTAGTTCAGATGGTTAAGTATCTGCCTTCTGCTCAGGTCATGATTTCCAAGGTCCTGGGATTAAGCTCCACATCTGACTCCCTGCTCAGCAGTGGTCTGCTTCTCCCCCTCCCTCTGCCTCTCCTCCTGCTTATGTTCTTTCTGCCTCTCTCTCTCTCTCAAATGAATAAATAAAATCTTTAAAAAAGAGAGAGAGAGACTTGCATTGAACTTTTCCATATTTGTGGGTTTTCTTCACCCTTTTTTTTTTTGAAGATTTATTTATTTACTTATTTCTAAGAGAGAGAGAGAGAGATAATGCACACAGAGAGAGGGGTAGAGGGAGAGAATCTTTAAGCAAGCTCCATTCTGAGCTTGGAGGCTTACAGGGGCTTGATCCCAGGATCCATGAAATCATGACCTGAGCCAATAGCAAGAGTCAGATGCCTAACCGAATAAACCACTCAGGAGCCCCTTCTTCACCCTTTATTAATGCTTTTCTCACTCTGGTAGCTCCTGCATCCTGAACAGGTCCACAAAGAAAATAACTGAAGGCAAACAAGCCTTATGTGTCTTCCAGAACACTTTCCCAGGAAGTATGAATAGCCCTAGTAGCCCTTGCACTTAATGTTAAATCCCTACTTAGGCAATTGTGAACAGGAAAATGAAATGTATTTTAACATTCTGAATGAACATATTTATAAGGTTCTCCATATTTAATTCATTTAAAGATGGGTAGTATAAATATATATGTATATTTATACTACATATATTACATATAAATATATATGTATATTTATACTACATATACTACATATATACTACATATACTACATACATATTTATACTACATAATATACATATATATGTATATTTATACTACATATACTACATACATATATACTACATATATTATACTATACATATATACTACATATATACATTATACAGATATATTTATATATTATATATATACATATAATATGTATTATATATGCTGTATGTATATATACACGTATCATTCACCAAATTGGTTATTTTTGCTATTGGGAATAATTTTAATGTTTCTTCATATAACTTTTTCTAAGATTTCTTAGGATTAAATAATAGCTGTAAACAAATTTAAGCAAGATGTTTTAAAAGTACTATGATTTGAGTCAACAATATTTCAATCCCTTTCTAATGATATTTCCTATAATGAATAAGCTAGTTAAACTAAAATTAAATAAATTAGATAGATGATGGATAGGTAGATAATATTTTCAGATTCCCTTGAAGGTGGATTTCCATGCAACGTATGCATGTTTCTCCCAGGTAGGTACAACCACATGGACTCAGAAGGAGGGAGTGAGCAATGCAAGGAAGCAGGAATTCTCGGGGATGTTTGCTCTCTTTGAAAGCATGGTGGCATATACTTACTGAATAAATGTTTGTCTTCATCTTTTTTTTAATAGTATTTTTTTATTAACATATAATGTATTATTTGCCCAGGGATACAGGTCTGTGAATCGTCAGGCTTACACATTTCACAGCACTCACCATATCACATACCCTCCCCAATGTCCATAATCCAACCACCCTCTCCATATCCCTCCTCCCCCGGTCAGCCCTCAGTTTGTTTTGTGAGATTGAGTCTCTTATGGTTTGTCTCCCTCCCGATCCCATCTTGTTTCATTTTTTCCTTCCCTACCCCCCAAATCCCCCACTTTGCCTCTCAAACTCCTCATATCAGGGAGATCATATGATAATTGTCTTGTCTTTGTCTTTAGTACAAGTTCTAGTGTACAGTTCTTACCATCCTATGTGCCTAGTACCATAATGAGCAGAATTGGAGCTTACGTTAGAAAGACAAATATAATTGAGCTTCTCCTAATTTCTATTGTTGCTGGATTTTTGGGGGATTCTTCTAGCTTTATAATAAAAATTTTTTTTATATTTAAACTAGCCGGAGAGAGAAAACAAAGGACAGAGACCAATAATGAAAGAGGAACTTATTTTGGCTAAGAGCTACACTTTGATAAAAGGAGTAGCCCTAGTTGTCCCTAGGAACACGACAGTGGGATAGAGAAAGGACAAAGCCTAGAAGGAAGGAAGAAGAGGAGGTAGAAGAAGAAAAAGAAAAGGTTGGGGGAAGCAATGGGGCGTGCGTTCATTGCAACACACTCAAAACTATCTGTGAAACATTTGCAGACCATTCACATTAACTGATGGTGGTGATCAAACCAGGCTGCCTTTAGGTTTGGTGCCGCATGCTATCAGACCTTCCTTATGGCATCCAGTTACCAACCGGGTCACTTCTACGCTCCGTTTCCTCCTATCAAATGTCTGGGCACCGTACCTGATTCACTGCTGTTCTGCCTCAGTGTCCCAGGACCATCCAAGAATGCCTCCACTTATTTGAACAACAGTAGTTCAGGCGTAGCCAGATCTCCATCTGGGATAGCGTATCCTTTAAGTTTCATCCATGTTGTATTTACCCTTTAAACACAGACATCTTTGAGATTAATCTGTAGGTCCACAGCTCATAATGCTTCCTTTTCCCTTAGGGAAATACTCTCCGTTCATTACCTATGCATCATATAGTTGTTCTGAGTCTTTAGCAGGTCTTTCCTCTTCCCCTCCGGCTATTTTAAATACCTGTCTTTATGGGATCACCTTGGCATCTCCTCCAGAAAACTTTTATGGGATCACCTTGGAACCTCCTCCAGGAATCAGAGACTCTCTGTATTTATTGAATTGTACTTGTAGCACTTAGTACCTGATCTCCTTTTTTTTTTTCTCCCAAAACCCCTGAAGGGTAGAGACAAACATTTTGATTTTCTTTGATGTGTTAGCTTCACAAATAATGAATGAAATATAGTAACAATGACAAAGTAATCAATCCACATGGACACTGGTCATAATGACTGGAAAAAATAAACCAGAAGCATACTAAATTTTAGGCAACTGTGCTGCCAAAGAAATCCTAAATGTTCCTCTCAAGAGGGTCTGAAAATTTACAAATAAATCTCTGGGCCTTTAGAACTGTAACAGTAGGAAGCAAGCTATGTGTTCTATACAGCCTCCCGAAAGGGCACACTGTTCAATACTCACCACAGTTATGGTCAGGAGATCTTGGGCAAGGAAGATTCTCTCAGAGGTCAAAGTCAGGACTTTGGAGGAAAATAAGTGTGCAAGAGATAAATCAGGGCCTATCAGATTGGCCAATCAAGAAACAAATTCCACAGCTAAAGCCAGGCCTCAAGGCGATTTTTATTAGGTAGCATTTTATTGTTATGTATTTCTTATTCTCCTCTTGTAGCATTTTTTTTTAAAGATTTTATTTATTTATTTGACAGAGATCACAAGTAGGCAGAGAGGCAGGCAGAGAGAGGAAGGGAAGCAGGCTCCCTGCTGAGCAGAGAGCCCGACACGGGGCTCGATCCCAGGACCTTGAGATCATGATCTGAGCCGAAGGCAGAGGCTTTAACCCACTGAGCCACCCAGGCGCCCCCTCTTGTAGCATTTTAATCTACAGGTCACAAGAACCACACCCAACATAATGGGCATGGATCTTCAGGTAACTCAGAGATCCTGGGCCTTGAGGTATAGGCAGAAATTCTGTGAGACAGTGGGGTTGTTTCCTTTGAGAGAAGGTTGTGTTTCTTCCTTATATGGGGAAAAAAGGTGCATGTTGATGTTTGGATGGGCAAATATGCAGCTGGTTGCCTGCCCAATATTCATTCTCCTTTTCTCGCCAACAGAACCCTGGGCATTTTGCCCAGATGAAAATAAAGATAGGGGAGCAAACTGAGATTTAAACAGATGTTGTGTGAAGATTCAAGATCAGGATTTTTTCCCTCTCCCTGTGCATCTTTCTTTCTAATGCCTCAGATGAGAATATGATAGTGTGTTAAGAGCTCCCAAACCACTTTCAGAGTTGTTGATTTGCTAGAGGGACTCACAGGATCCAGGAGTCCTGATTTTCATGGTTATAGTTTATTATAGCAAAATGACATAATACAGAATTAGCAAAGGGAAAAGTTTCATGGGACAATGTCTAGAGGAAACGAGTCTGAAGCTTCCAAGATTCTGTTTTCTGTGGGGTTGCACAGCATCTGCTTAATCTCTAGCAACAATTTTTAGAAACAGGTGCAGTTTTTTACAATCAGGGAAGCTCACCTGTGTCTAAATCTAGGCATCCAGGGCTTTCATTGGGGATTGGCTACATGGGCATACGATGCTTGCAGGACTTAACCGCAGTCCCTCCAGATCCCCAGAGCAGGTGTTCACTATAAATCGCACTTGTAAAATTTATCTAGAAAAACTTGTGGTGCATGGTTAAAGGCTCCAAGCCTACTACAAAACATGTTTATCAAAACATCCAAGACCTCAATTGCTAAGAGTGGCCAAAGGCCAATCCATTCACAGACATGCCCAGTGTTGAACCTGCTGTGCAAAGTTTGAGCAGTTCAGGACTGCTTAGTTAACTCTTTCTCGCACAGATGGGTGGTGCACTAGCAGCCATCTTGTGATTTGGGGAGTGGAAGCTAGGGCAAACTTAGATAGATGTTTTTCTAGACCCACCGATCCAATCCTAGACTCCTAACTCTTCATTCTGTGTTTGTGTGCACGTGTGTATGTGTAAGAAAGAGAGTAACCTATCTTGTATTCTAGAACTACTATTAATAGTCATCTCCATTACCATTGACCAAATCCAATTTTCAATTCTTAACTGAAACTAAAGTGAATGTTTATCTACTTTATTTCCTCAGTTTAAAAAATGATGACTATAAAATGGCCTTTGACTAAGATTTTATTCATTGATAGTTACCACTGAGCTATAAATTAAAGACATATTTGAATTTTCTATGAAGTATTTCATCTGTATCATTTCTAATGCTCATTACCACTTGCTTTGAGTTGTGAGAAAACAGAACAAAAAGATGAGTTACTCTACTGGGAATCTTCTGTTTGTTTGTTTGTTTGTTTGTTTAACTTTATCTACTGGGAATCTTAAAAAGCACAATTTTGCTTTATGGACCAACATTGCCTTATGATGACTTCATGTAAAGAGGTATAAAAAATGATGTCTAGGGGTGCCTAGGTGGCTCAGTGGGTTAAGCCTCTGCCTTCAGCTCAGGTCATGATCTCAGGGTCCTGGGATTGAGCCCCACATCAGGCTCTTTGCTTGGTGGTGAGCCTGCTTCTCCCTCTCTCTCTGCCTGCCTCTCTGTCTACTTGTGATCCCTCTCTCTCTGTCAAATAAATAAATAAAATCTTTAAAAATAAAAATAAAAAATGATGTCTGAATGTTCTGAATGCCCACATGGCCCGTGTTATCCGTTTTATGTGCTCTGTCTCTCTCTCTACCTCCCCCTCTTCTTCTTCATTCCATACTTTGAGTCCTTAGGTTTTGCTTCACTCAGAGAATTTTGATGACTACAACACTAACTTGCCTGTATCACTTTCTCATTAAGGCAACTATAAAATGCAGGCTTCAATAGAGAACCCATCACCCTGCTTCTTGTTCCTTAGACTCTGCTTTACGAGTAGGATTATTCTGAGTATCAGCTGAAATGACATCAGAAATAAATTGAGAAACAATTTGTTTTGATTGTGGATTCAGAATTTCCTTGTGGATTGAATTGTGGATTCAGAACTTCTTTGGAGAGTGATCTTGATAGAATATTCAGAGGTTGTAAGCTACTTTAAACAATTTTCAAAGTGAAGTTTATAAGAGTCTATACATAATCAAAATAAAATAAAATAAAAATAAAATAAAATGGGTTGTCATAACTGATAACAGCAATTCATTATATATTAAATAATATAATATATAATAACAAAATATATAATATATAATCATAATACATGACATATTATAAATATAGATATTATTTTATCTTAATGATGCTTATAATTTTAATGTCTACTTAAATGTATTTTTTAAATGCTTACAGAGATTTATCTTTCTGAAAAACTCTTCTGATTTTTATGATCTTTCCTAATTTTCTTTAATTCAAATGTACTTTTGAACACAATCAAGTTCGATTTTATAGAATTTTCGATTTATAGAATTTATATAAAATTTCCAGGAAATGATAAAAAAGTAAAAACAACAGCTTCACACTATTAGTTGAATATTATCCATAAGGTACTTGTTCTATCAATTCTTTTATTTTAAAACTCTACTTTGATGAAAGAATACCATCTATAAGTTCTGGAAATATTTTATTATTATAAAACTTCTAAAACAACAAAAATATTATTTTATTATTATAAAACTTTTAAAACAACAACAACAAAAAACTGGGTCTAAAAGTATAAAAAATTCCCCAAATATAAACAAATAATAATGTAAAGAAACAAATAAGCAGAGCCTAGCAAATAAAAGGTGCTCAATGAATATTTTTAAATGAATGAAGGGCCAGGTGACTGAGACACTGTATCTCTTGGTTTGTGTTAGAGGCAAGTACTTCCTAGCTAGTTAGTAACCCAGGGCCAATATGGGCAAACACAATATAGTTTATTAAACTCCACAAATGCACTTTCAGTTTTCCATGTTGTTCCACAGATTGTGGACATTAAATTTCGAAAAATTTTATTTATTTATATAAGTTTTTTTTTTTTTAATTTTAGAGAGAGGGAGGGAGAGAACAAATGGGGGGAGGAGCAGAGGGAGAGGAATGAGCAGATTATGCACTGAGCAGGGAGCCCTATGCAGCGCTCGGTCCCGGGACCCTAAGATCATGACCTAAACTGAAATCAAGAGTCAGTCACCCAACCAACTGAGCCACCCAGGTGCCCCTAAATTTCTGAAAATATTTAAACAAAATCATGTCAGTGTCTCTCTGAATTGGTAACAAAGAGGTTTTTTTTTCTTTTCTTTTTTATGTTTCAAGTCTCTTCCTGAATTTTTATTCTACTCATAATACAATTTTTCTTCTTCCACTCATGCTTTTCCTTTAAATCAGTGTACATGCTCGAAAAGATGGTTTAGCCATGCTTCAAAAATGTAAAATCTGTATTTGAGCTACCTGTGTTCAATCATAACATTCAAAAAAAGTTTTATGCAGAATCCATGCCTGACTTTGTGGAAAGCTCAATAAAATCTGAAAATTAATGGGGTAAAATGAAGCGCAAAATATGGCTTTTGGTCCTGAAATGGCCTGATTCCTCAGTCTTAAGATGTAAAGGTCAAATTGTAATGTCATGCCAATATATTTTGTAAAGTATACTGAGGGTACTGCATTTAGAGAAGCTAATTTGCATGACAAAAATTGTGACAAGAACAGAGGTTGGCACAAAAATCAATACATTCATGTGACAAGCACGGCAATAAATAATAGAAATGAACAACTGGGTGAATTTAGCCCGATTTTATTATAAATTAAAGTCAGGCTAGTTTCTCATGTTATTGGCCTAAAGCAGCATACCCCGAAAAATGCAGAAAATTATAAGCTGTCCATTAGATAATTTTAGTTTTTGCTCATCCTCAACAATAACAATTGAAAAACGTTTCTGACCTTCACTTTTATATGAGGTATGATACCTGTGTGAATCCACAAATTGGCTCATTTTTACATAACATGAACATAATCTAGCCATAATGCGCATAATGAGAATTCACTCAGCATGTACATCACACTTCACCATGTAAACCCAGCAACACCTCTTTCCCCGGGATCAGATTTATTTTCATACTACATTTCACAAATAAGTAAACTGAGGCATGAAAGTCATTAACCTATTTTCTGTAGGTCATGAGAAAAAAATCTGTGCCAGATATCAAATTATGATTCTTAGCTGCTGGAAGCAGGATTCAAGACCACTCAGTCTTTAATCTGAATTTTTATTTCTTGGGTCATGTCACCATGGATATAATTGCTGATGTACATAGGCTAAGGGATTTTCTGTCAGGGTGATTTTCCCAATTACTCAAAGAGTCACAGCTATGAAAAACTAGCTTCAGTTCCAAGAACAGCATTGCAACGGCTAAGGGACAAATGGGGATTTCCACAAATAAATACACGTGCATTTTCAAAGTTAAAGGAGGTTAAGTATGTGAAAGGGAAAGCTCACATATAAACCTGGAGTAGTAAACTTTCCTCTTTGTGTATCTATGCAGTCTCTATGACCTTGTCCAAAAGCCATCCTTAAAACTGGAACATTTAATCAACCATAGACATGACTACTGAATGTTCTGAATTATCCAGAACAATTTCAATTTAATATAATTACATTCTTTAAAAAAGATAGTTCATTACTTATATAAATACGTGTGATTTATTAAAATGTAAATGTCTTTTTGAGATTTTTCCATTTGCAGAAACCCATAAATATTAAAAATGTCTTTGACAGACTTTACGTCCAAATTTTAAGTTTATTATCAATGGAGAGTAGTGAATCCAGGGAATTATATATTACATTTTCCAAACTCCCAAATACAAATTTTTGGATAAAATCAAGACAGCTTCAAAAAGAAAGTACAGCCACACGAAAGGAAATTTAAAGGCGATACAGGTGGTAGGGTGAAAGAATTGCCTTGGTGATTCTTTGGGGAGATATTGTGATAATTTTATTTAGCAGCTGCTGTCTCTTACACTATGATATGATGTCAGAAATAATAAGTCCCTTGAATTCCCGGATGAGAGCACTCACTGTGACACACTATGAAAGATGGTTTTCTCCTGAATTTGGTGGGGGGGGCGGGGCGGTGGGGAAGGGGGCACCTGGGTGGCTCAGTGGGTTACGCCTCCGCTCAGGTCATGGTCTCAGGGTCCTGGGATCGAAGCCTGCATGGGCTCTCTGCTCAGCAGGGAGCCTACTTCCTTCTCTTTCCCTGCCTGCCTCTCTGCCTACTTCTGATCTTTCTCTGTCAAATAAATAAATAAAATCTTAAAAAAAAAAGTTCAGGGGCACCTGGGTGGCTCAGTGGGTTAAAGCCTCTGCCTTTGGCTCAGGTCATGATCCCAGGATCCTGGGATCGAGCCCTGCATCGGGCTCTCTGCTCAGCAGGGAGCCTGCTTCCACCTCTCTCTATCTGCCTGCCTCTCTGCCTACTTGTGATCTCTGCCTGTCAAATAAATAAATAAAATCTTAAAAAAAAAAAAAGTTCAGAGACACTGTCTTCCTTATTACTGGAAACAAACTGAAATTCAGGAAAAAAAATTCATATATTTCTAAAACTTATCCAAGAACAGATTTTTCCAGGAATATCTATACATAGATGAGTATGGAGAAATAAGATTTACAATACGTACATTTCATATATATTTGTATTTTATATATGTGTGTGTGTGTGTATGGCATATATATATGCTATATATAAAATCTTATTTCTATCTGGCATATAATGCATAGTAATTACACTTTGAAATTTTTTGTCCTATCATTAGGGACATTTAACAAAATAATAGCAATGTTGCTGCTGCTGCTGCTGCTGCTGCTGCTGCTGGTAAATGTTACTTGAGCTGAGAATATAAAGAGAGAAAGAAACAAGATCCTTGACAATAATCACTATTTTCTAACAAGGACTAGTGTTTAACTCCTAACAAGTTCATCACCTAATCCTCAGTAAATTTGAAGTCTTAACTATAGTGATAGTCAGGAACAGATGTAGTGTGTTAACTGCAAACTTGCTTATTTTGTGACTTACCAGTCTAAGCTTGGATTGCTCATTTACCTACTTGGACTGTAATGAAATAAATCCCTTTATTCTTCACTTGGCCAGTTATAGCTCCTTACTCCCCTGTTCCTGTGAAGTGATGTTTATGATGCTTAGAGATAATCTTGCTGAGGCTGCGTGAAAAGCAATTAGAACCCCAGCAAGGGACCCAGTTACACTCACTCATCCTCCAGATTCCACAAAGTATCTTCCTGTTTCACTTGGCTTTATTAATAAATAGAAAACACTGTCCTAATGGAAACAAAGTCATCTCCCCTCTCATTCTGCATCTTCTCTTCTCTTGTTTTTCCTCTGCCTCCTCTTTCTCCTCCTCTCAGTGATGCCCTGAGGCCCAGAGACTCCAAGAAGCAGAACGAGAAGCCATGCTAACGAGTGACAAGGTGGCTGGGGCAGAAGCAGACCACGTTCAAAGGAGAGTCTGCTACTCATCCTGACATCTGGTCTCCTGTCCGTGTTTCCCACACTTGTGCTGTGCAGTACCTCTTCACTACTGTCCTCTGCAAAGGTCATATTCCTTCTAATGAAATTTCATCTTTGTAAGCACATAGAATTCCCTATTTCCTTGAGATTGTGCCCTCATTAAAAATCTACTTCCTACTCACCTCTCTCCCTCTCTCTCTCTCTCTCTGTCTCCACTTGTTTCTTTTTGTCCTAACTTTGGCTCAGATTATGATCCCAGGGTCCTGGGATCAAGTCCAGCATCAGGCTCCTTACCCAGTGGGGAGCCTGCTTCTCCTTGTCTGCCACTCCCCTGCTTGTGTTCTCTCTCTCTGGCAGATAAGTAAAATCTTTTAAAAAAAAAAAAAAAAAATTCCCATTAAGCAATTTGAATAAATAATTGCCCCATGACTTTTTTTTCTTTTTTTTAAAGACTTTTTTTTTTATTTATTTATTTGACAGACAGACATCACAGGTAGGCAGAGAGGCAAGGCAGAGAGATGAAGGGAAGCAGGCTCCCTGCCGAGCAGAGAGCCCGATGCGGGGCTCGATCCCAGGACTCTGGGATCATGACCTGAGCTGAAGGCAGAGGGTTTAACCCACTGAGCCACCCAGGCGCCCCACCCCATAACTTTTGAAGTCCATGAATATTGGGTCTAGATAAAATTTTGTGCTGGCTAATATTTCTTAATATTTTGTCAGATAAAGATATGAAAATTTGTTAAAAAGTAGTGTACAATCATACAATGTTCAGAAAACATTGGAGAGTTTTATAACCTTGTGTCTTTTACCAAAAAAATGAATATACAAAATTAAGATTAAGAAAAATCTTTAATCTTCTTGTGGTTAAGAAAATATTTGAATCTTCTTATAATGCACTGGCCTTTAAATTCTCAGAATTGAAAATTCTGATCAGATTGTATTTAGATATTGCCCCCAATCAAGAATCAAGAAATTTGGATTGTCATTTTGTGGTCAACAAATATATTTAGTTTTCCCACTTTTTGTTATATAGTTTCATTGTTCTGTTCTTTCTTTTCTTTTCTTTTTTCAATTTTAACATTAGTTTTGGTCATGGGACTTGCTTCTAAATGTGAGCATCAGTGATATGTGAAGAACCAGCCCTAAATTTGCTAAGTTGCCTTCTTACAGATGATTTTGAAAACTTCTTTCAGTCTGGCTCTTCATATAAACACAGTGAGTAAATTCCGCTAACAATCTAAATTGACTATGTATGAGAGAGATAACCTTTTGTAAGATTAAAATACTGATAATTTTTGAAGACTAAAATAAGTATCCTATGTGTAAATACCTAGTACATTGGAGACATAAAATAAATGCTTAATAAATGTGTCTTCTCCTTCATAATCCAAGTAATAGATTTCATCCCAAAGCAAGAAGAAATTTAGATATCCGTTCTGGTCCTAAATACTTAAAAAAACAAAACAAAACAAAACAAAAAAGATTTATCTATTCATTTGGGAGAGAGAGAGAGCCCAAACGGGAGGTGCAGGGAGCGGGAGAAAGATTCTCAAAAAAACTCTGGACTGAGTGCAGAGCCCCAACTGGGGCTTCAACTTACGACCCTGAAATCACTACCTGTACTGCCTGAGCTGAAATCAAGAGCCCGTGGCTCAACCCACTGCATCACCCATGTGCCCCAGGTCCAAAATAATTTTTTTCCCCATATAAATTAACAAAGAAATTTTTTTAATTGAACTATAAGTGAGGTTCTTTCATCAAAGTCTTATAGTTTTCACTATGTAGTTCTTTCACCTCCTTGATTAAATTTATTCCCAAGAATTCTGTTATTTTTTCATGCTATTAGAATTGCGACTCTTTTCCTAATTTCTCTTTCAGATCGTTTGTTGTTGGCATATAGAAAGGCAACTGAGTTTTGTATGTTAACTTTGTACTCTGCCAATTTACTGAATTCATTTAATTCTAACATGGATTTTGGTGGAGTTTTTGGGGGTTTCTATTCATAAGATCATGTCATCTGCAGACAGAGACAATTTTACCTTTTCCTTTTCAATTTGGATATATTTTATTTCTTTTCTTATTTAATTGCTCTAGCTAAAACTTCCAGTGCTCTGTTAAATACAAGTGGCAAGAGTGGGCATCCTTGTTTTGTTTTTCCTGATCTTAGAGGAAAAGCTTTCAGCTTTTTACCATTGAGCGTGATGTCATCTGTGGGTCTGACATAAATGGCCTTATGTTGAGGCATGTTCCTTCTACACCCAGTTTGTTGAGAGTTTTTATGGTGAAAGGAAGTTGAATTCTGTCAAATGATTTTTTTCTGCATCTATTGAGATAATCATTTAATTTTTCTCCTTCATTTTGTTAATGTGGTGTATCAAATTGAATTTCTGTATGTTGAACCATCCTTGTACCCCAGGGATAATCTGACTTGATCACAGTGTATAGTCCTTTTAATGTGTTGCTGACTATGGTTTCTAGTATTATGTTGAGAATTTTTGCATCTATGTTCATCAGAGATATTGGCATGTAGCTTTCTTTTTTTGTAGTGTCCCTCTGGTATCAGGGTAATGTTGGTTTCATAAAATGAGTTCAAAAGTATCCTTTTCATTCATATATTTGAGGATTGGCACTAATTTTGTTTGTTTGTTTGTTTGTTTAGTAGAATTCATCAGTGCAGCCATCTGGTTCTGGGCTTTTCTTGGTTGGAAGATTTTTGATTACTGGTTTGATCACCTTATAAGTTATAGATCCATTCATATTTACTATTTCTTACTATCATCCAGTCTTGGTAAGTGGTAGGTTTCTAGAAATTTATTCATTTTTCCAGTTGTTTTCATTTTTCAGTAGTGAGATTGAGAAAACTTGTATGTGGATCTAATTGATTTGAAAACTGCTTTTTAAACATTTGAAAGTTTTTCAAAACCAATAATACATTTTCTAAGTGGTCCTTTCCCCTACATTTTAAATCCTTATACAACTTAAAAGGAACTTTGTCCATAGGCTAGGTCAGATTCACTTATATTAAAATTATGAAATTAATGTTTAATAGTTATTTGATACAGAAGGAAATTTTAAATTAAGCTTCTTCAAATTTTATACCATTAAAAAACCTGGTTTCTATCCAGCCTCACCACTCATCACTCTACTCCTAAGAAAAGATCAGATTTAATTCAAATATCTTTAATTCAAAAACACGTCCTCTTGAAGAACTGACCCCTTTGTCATTATATAATGACTTTGTTTTTCTCTTATTACAGTTTTTGACTTAAAATCTATTTTGTCTGGTATGAGTATAGGTATTCCTCCTCTCTCTTGCCTTCCATTTGCATGGAATATGTTTTCCTGTCCCTTTACTTTCAGTCTATGTATGTCCTCAAAACTAAAGAAAATTTCTTATAGGCAGTATTTAGTTGGGTCTTGTTTTTGTTTTTGTTTTGAATTTATTCAGTCACTCCATATCTTTTGATTGGAGAATATAGCTCATTTATATTTAAGGTAATTATTGATATGTAGAGATGTATTATTGACATCCTTTTTATTGTTTCCTGGCTGTTTTGTACTTCCATTAGGGGCAGGTAGCAGCGTTGTCCTCTCCTGTGAGTCTACAGTAGCTCTGGGTGTTGGTTACTTCAGCTGCAAAGGCTGTGTGTATCCTTTGCAGAGCTGTGCTGACAAACACTACAGGTTCCTCTGCTATGAAAGCTATAGGGAGTCCATAGCTGTTGTGGGGGTTGTTGAGGCTCTCAGTGGCAAAACTGCCAGGGACCTCCAGAGAGCAGGTCACTGGAGACCACAATGGCACCTACTTTGTGGCTGATACTGTTGGTTCTCCCTTTCTTCTTTGTTTTTACCTATCTCCAGACATTTCTGCTAAGCCAATTTCCTCAGTTATCCTTTCTGTGCAGTTATTCTCCATTTTTTACTCCATGATTTTGTTGTAGGTTCTTAGTTGGATTCTTGAGCCCTCCCAGGGTTATTTTCATTTTTGGAGAGCTGTCAATTTATTGTCTTTCATTGGGGAAACAAAAGTGGTATCTCTTACTCTACCACTGGTTAAAGTCTCAAAGATAATTTTTTCGAATTTCATTTTTAAAAACATTTAGAAAAATTTTAATATTGTGAGTCTATTCATTCTAATGTTAAAACACTGGCAGAAATTCTTGTCTAAGTTAAATTCCATTTTATTTTATTTAAGCCATCTTGTCTCTAGTGTTATCTTTTCTAAAGAGAGAGAAGGGATTGTCTGTAAATGCCCTAGAAAATCCTTCATACGTCTTCATCAATTTTGTTTCCTCTGCCAGAAAATAAAAAACCCTCCTTTCCCCACACACACACACACACACACACATACATACACATGCACACACACTCACACACACTATAGTGAAAAATAACTCATCCTTGAAAATTCAGTTCATACATTATTCACATTTGCCTTAGAGCACCATCAGTTTATTTGGTTTCTTAGTCTCTGTTTTCCTCTGATGTCCTGCCATGCATTTCCTATAGTTTTTGTCACATATAATTGGAAATATTGCCTTCCTTCCTTCCTGCCTCCCTCCTTTCCTTCTTTCCTTCCTCTCTCTCTTTAACTCTCTTTCTCTCTCTTTCTTTTCTCTACTTTTTTTTTTCTCTGCTTTTTCTCTGTTGTTTTGTTTTGTTTTGTTTTTCCTGCTCCTTCTGAGCAAGCTCAGTGACTCACTCATTACTGTGTTCCCAGGGCCCAATGCATGGCTGGAAAATAGTCTAAACACAATAAATGCCATTTAAATGAATAAATTAATAGAAATGAATGAATTTTACTTCAATCACTATCTGTTGTCTCTGAAGTTTCTTTTTTTCAAG
Organism: Enhydra lutris kenyoni; assembly: GCF_002288905.1. Classification (NCBI taxonomy): domain Eukaryota; kingdom Metazoa; phylum Chordata; class Mammalia; order Carnivora; family Mustelidae; genus Enhydra; species Enhydra lutris. The sequence continues at coordinate 83,930,557 of NW_019154086.1, read as the reverse complement.
TCATTAATTCATTCAACAAATATTGCTTGATTGCTTACTATTGGTAAAACATGGAGCAAGAAGATGTGGCAACTATTTAGAATAAAAAAACTAACATTAAATTTTCATATTCCATCAATTAACATTTGTTGGATATGTTCTTTGTGGCATCCTTTTTTAAATGAAAGAGGAGAGAGAAGCATCAGTCCAATTAGGACATGTGAATATTCTTAATAAATTGGATTTGCAGACAAAAAAGAACTTCTATTGCCTTTATTATTGTGTACTGGAGCTATGCTAGTGTATTAAGGCTTATACTCAAAGAACTAGTGTTCCCTCCCCAAATTTAGAGGGTGTATCCCTATGTTTCAAGTCATACTTTTGATGGACCAGTTCCCAATTAAGCAGGGATACTTGAACTATATTTTTAAGCTTTGTAGTGTTGGCAGCCTTCCAAAATGATAATGGACAATGTGCTCATTAGGCTGGTGGCTGAAGCTATCTCCCAAATCATTGATTAAGTGTTTGAAAAATACTGGGCCTTAGAACAGACCACAGTGGGATAGCTCTCAATTTGTGACCCTAGTTTTTCACATAGTCGTTGATCACCATTTATGGGTATAAACTTTCCTGCGGTTATACATTGACTTTACAAAATATTCTAAATTTCTTAGTAAAAATGGTATACAAATCTGTGTCAGGCCTTGCTAAAACCTAGATATATTAAATGTCTTGCTTTTTTAGCCATCACTGTCATGGAGAAATTACATTGTTTCAGGATGATAACTTTCATAAAATCATATGGAGTTATGGTTGAATACCTGTGCTTTCCTAGGTATTTGCTAGCTAATAATTTTATGATTATATCTAGTAGCTGTCCAAATATCTAAATTAGTCTGACTCATCTTTACTTAAGATTATTTTTCTTATTATATTCCTTAAATTCTACAGTTTCATTTTCTACAGCAACATGTCCATCCCATCTGATCATGCTTCTTAAATGCATGGTTTCCTCTTCCTTCAGTTGATTATTGCCCATTCCCAAACTGCCTCCCTACTTATCACAACTAGCTCACTCCTACTCTCATCAAACTCATCAGATTCGTACTGGTTCCTTTGTTTAACTGTTCCCTTGCCAAAGCTTATTGTTCGGATAATAGAAACATTTCTGCATCCATAGGGCCCTGTAAAGACTGTATAGTTCAGGCACTTAATCGGTAAACAAAGAAATTTATCCTCAGACTTTTCCATAAATACCATTTCCATTTATTTACCCTTCCTTCCAGATTGTATCTGGCTGCCTAATGTGTTCCCCCAGGAATCCATAGCGACAGAAAAACATTTGCACATTCCTTGCTCCCTGCAAATGGCCAAAATGCAGTCATTCTACCTTTGTCTTTTCTTCAGTTCATATTAACAGGGTTTGCTTGCTGTCCTTTAATACAATCATTTACCAAGTTACCCACCCAGACATTCTTTCTCTTTCTGCAGTGATTTCAGCACCTGGGCTACATCACTCTCTGCCTTGTCTCTTGCAAAGTTTATGACTGAATGGAATAATTTAGTCACCTCACGGTTCCTCAGTCTCTTTGACTATAGTACCTTGATTTCTCCTAGCCACCAGTATAACCATACAGCCCTTCAAATTCATAAACACTGACATTTTATACTTTGTCATGTATGGCATCTAAGCGTGCTGATTTAAATATTATTACCTTTAGAAAATATTTTTAGAGGTTCCCATAACATCAAGAGGGTTCAAAGGGAGCTTGGATGTTCCTCTTGCAATTAGGGAAGCTGCATTTGACAATAAGGAGCATGACTACTGCTTGACACCAGTAAAATTTCCTTCAAATAACTTCTTTCTGAAGTTTTCTGACTCACATCCTAATTCCCACATCTAATAAATGCTAAGTTATTTTCCTAAGATACAATTCAATACCTCACATGTTTATTGAGCCTCTCTTATTTACAGAATACAGTTCTAGGAATTGGCATACATCTGTGAACAAAGCAGACAAAGCTGCCTGCCACTTTGGCATTAAAATCCTTTGCTTCGGTAAAAGCAAGACAACAGACTCCAAAATGGAGTCACTTGTGCTAAGCCCCATGTCATCAAACCAATACCCTTTCAGGCATCCCAGAAGGGGAATCTTAAACTAGTCAAACAGGAATTGTCTAATCAGTACTAGTTAGGTAATCTGCCTCATAGAGCCCAGCCATCCCCTAAAGGAAAGTGATCTTACCAAAGGTGATTCACTTTTTTGTCTGGTATAACTTCCTCGCTCCTGCTCCCCTCTGCCTATAAAAGTCTTTCATTTTGTACAGCTCCTTGCAGTTCCTTTCTATCTGCTAGATTGGATGTTACCCAATTCATGAATCATTAAATAAAACCAATAAGATCTCTAAAATTTACTCAGTTGAATTTTGCTTAACAGCTTGAATTCTCCTGAAAATGTATCATATTTTATCTTGTATTGTACAGATTGTTTATAATTTTATGAGTTGCTGTGTTCAATAGAAACTTGGAACCAGAAAAATCTTGCCATTTTCTAGCTTAAGTAACATCTCTAAATTTCAGTTTTCTCTTCCATGATAAAAGCATGTAACCTCATAGGCTTGTGGGCAGATTAAATAGGATAACGTTTAAAATGTCTTGGATAGTGCCTAGTGTATAAGGCATTCTGAAAGTTTCAAAATAATTATTAGTATTAAGAGCACTAAAAATTATAAGTATGTAATAAATTTTAGCTTTTTATATTATCAGTATTTTTGCATAGCATCTCTCCTCCAAATAGCCCCCTAAAGCCAAGGATCCTCCCCGCCAACTTTGTGAACTTCTATGTGGTTGCCATATTGTTAGTATCCAAATTTTCTGCAGTACTGAATTTAATAAAAAAATTATAATTTCATCTTAATAATTGCCATATTTTTTTCTCAAAATTTCCCAAAATAGTCTGCTTTTAATTCCTGTCTGTTCCTTAAAAAAAATACTTGGAAAGCAAATTATAAGATTTTAAGGATCTAAATATTACTAGATTTAGAAAGGAATTTCAAATATCACTTTCCTATCAAGAAAGTTGTAATTGATTTTCTGATTGTAACTGAGATATATACTTAAAAGATAGACAAATTATGATACATATAAAAATTTTAGCACTGTTCATTGATAAAGAATGTAGAACATCAATGTCTATACCTAGATAGTCATTTATGGAGAAGCAAATCTGAGAAGCGTACACATTGGAGGTTATCATAAATACATTTTTTTTTAAGGGTACATATATCATCAAGCTTGAGGACAGTGAAATTTAGCCTCCAACCTTTCCAAAGCCTGTATATGCCATATTTGGTATGCTAATGACTAATCAAATCACAATCAGTGTGCATTTTAAACCACAATGCAAATATGGATCTTCATTTGGTGATGTAAATACGTGATAATAATTATGGAAATTCCTTTGGGTGAAGGGCAGCAAATATTAGTACAACTAATACGGTACTTACTTTATTAGGTACTAACTGCCTCAATCTGCCAAATGTTGCAAAGGAAGCTACTACCTACTGTCTTATTTTTTTCATTCTCATCGCTGAAAAACTAGAAAAGAACAACATTCATTGTAAATGAGCCAGCCAACTTTGACATAGTCCTTAATGGTTTAGCTATGATCTTCTAGATTATTTTATGATAATTACATAACTGTATGGTTCAGGCTGCCTTGCTTTAGTACTCTAGCTTGTCAATACAAATGTATGGAAGTGTCTTACATATGTATAAGATGGCATTTGATTGAACAAAGAACCAAACAAAGAACCAAATGACTATTGTTGCCTGGGACGATTCTTGAGACTTTTCAGCAACATAGTAAATGAGCTTTCCTTTTATAAAGTGTGATTTCTTTTGCAATACTGACGGATGACAATAACCGGAGTCTGAAGGAATTGAATGGCTGGTACAGAAGGTGGTGTCTTATCTCTGTAAGAGCCATTTACTGCACTGTCTTCCACCTGGAATTAGAGGTGGGCAAGATAATCTTATCAATAGTTCCAAGCAAATTCTTCTTCAGATTTTAAATTATGAGATAGCACTACACATTGCAGAGCAGTCTCTCCTGAATTATTTCAAATTACTTGCACAATTCTATAAAGTAGATTAGACATTGGTCAGATGAGAAAACTGAGAAATACAGAGCTGAATTACCTTAGTTACTTGTCTTTATGGACAAGCTCCCTAATTATTTTATTTATTTTTCGTCAGAAAATTATTTTTTTTCTTGTAGGATATTAACATATATTAAAATATACTGTATAAAACAAAGTTCAAACACTAGAGAAATATATAAGAAGAGAAGTTCCCTCATAATCTTCCTTGCCATACCCAGGGCTGTTTTCAATTTTTATTTGTTTTATACATGTTTTCTACATATATTTTCATTCCTTTACTTTTAACAAATGTACCAATACATGAATTCTATTTTGTGCATACTGTGAAAGAAATATGTTTCCTCCCCTTTCTAATAATCCTGATACTTTTTTTTCTGTGACTATGTGTGTATGTGTACCTGGATCAATTTCTATTTTTCACCACTAATCAAAACACCATAATAAGCACCCTTAAGCACATTTTTTTCACTCTCAGGTAAGCTTAATTTTTTTTTGTTTAATTTAAAAAATGTGAGCATGTATCAGTAAGTAATATTAAAGGTGTTACATATGCTACTTTGTATTAATGTCATATATGACACATCCCCCTTCTACAGTTGCTGACAGTATATATTAATTGTTGACTAAATATTGGGAGCTGATCTGAAACATTAAGATCATATTTTTTAAACTTATTTTCTAGAGGCCTTTATGAACTATTTGAAGTAAATTGATCAATTTGTATAATTTAACTGATAAGTCAAGTGAAAACATATTTACTGAGTATTCACCAAGGAAAATCGGTAGGCTACATTTTCACAGAAGGGGAGAAAAGAGGAACTAAGGCTTATTTAATCTCTATTATGCTCCTCTTACTGCATTAGACATTTTTTTCCTGCCGTTTTAAATCTATTGACAATCCTATACATTATGCCATATTAATGATTTTTTCATTGATAGAAAGTCTAATACTTAAATTGGTAAAATAAATAAATAAACTGAAAAATAAAACCCAGTTTACAAGCTTTGTTAGTGATAAAGTTGAGATTTCTATCAAAATCTCTGACACAGCCTTACATTCTCATTATGCCATAGTGTACAATATGTGAGGCAAAGCCATTCAGTATTTTCTGAATATATCATCTATTATCTACTTATTTGCTTATAAATGATATATCTATACAGAGATATAGATATGATATATAGTTGCTTCTAACACAATGGGGTGTCATGAATTTAGTAATATATTTTTCCTGTAAAGAGGAATATAACTCAGCTGATTGATTTTCCATGGGATAGATTAGATAAAGGTGTCAATGTTGCAAATTTAGATGGAGACATCTTCTTAGAATCCAAATATTAAGTTTCTGTGAAAACCTAAAAATGGAAATGTAATCTCTTTAGTAAGTCTAGGTTTCTACGAGCAATGTAAAGAATGTTAAAAGGGACATTAATAAAACACTTTGCAAAGCAAAACAATTAAGGAGGATTTGCCAGGAATTAGAGCAACATGATGAAGCATAACACAGAAATTACTGGAGTTTATTTATTACAAATAGCTCAGAGTGGTTAATGAGGACTCCTATCATGTTCTGATAAATTTTAAATCATCAGTTCAGCTCCAAGCCTCCGTTTATTTAAAGTGCATCTACACTTATAATCACAGCTGCTGGTTTTTCTTCTATACTTTGAAACTGGCAATACATATCAAGAATTTATATCTGCCTCAGAAAGATCTTCTATGAAACATTGTAAGTATTTATTTCTCTTTAAGGAAAAGTATAACTCTTATGGATGGTCATGTGGTGTATAGTCTCCTCTATGACTGGAAAGTATATATATCCATATTAAATGAACTAATACATCCCAGATGCCAGACACCCCCAGAGAAGTTTTTTGTGCAAGCAAGCACTCTTTGCAAAGATGTGAAAAGCTTATTCCCCAGGAAATATTTACTTACCACAACATCAGATTTATTTTACCACCTGCACATTTATTAGACTAAAATCCTGTGTAAAGAAAATGTATCCAAACAACATAAGGTAGAAGCAGTTAACTATAAGTATCCTCTAAAAAAATGTGTAGAATTTCATTAAAATAAGGTAGAGTCACATGTATCTGATTATGACAAAATTATGTAACTTTAAATAATCTTACCCTTCCACAGTTGTTGGAAAATGCTGCTATACATGGAAAGCAAAGGGATCAAAGCTTCAGTAAAGTTTGCCTAGATCTTTGTTCCTTGTTTTATTTTTCTTTAACAGTTTGTGACATTAGGCTGAACCATATACATTCTACAAACGAGTTTATCCTGGTCACCTGTGAGCGTCTTGTGTATATTGGTAAAGCCACAACCTACTCTTGGATTTCAATAAATGGTTCTCACAAATTTTCTGGATTCTGGAAGATGTGACAGTGTAATAGAGATTTAAGGACCCTCCAACACAGACCAACTCTCTGGAATGGAGCAGAACTCATTCTAGTTTGTTGTGGACTGAGCAAGGAGGAACTAGATACTGTTTGCATAGAAATAATCTCATTTGCTTTTCTTTTGTTCTTTGCATTTTCTCACTTGAAAAATATACTAACCATCAGGTTTACAGCTTATGAAAATGGAAGACAATGGGCAAAGGCAAGAGAAGAGATTTTGTAGTAAAAAAAAAAAAAAAAAAAATCTGGATTCTTCCTCTGATCAACTTGAGAAGCAAATCCTTAACCTCTGGAAGCACAGTTTAACACCACTAGGGGATTACTCAAGTCAATGTATATAAAGCATCTAGGACACTGTTAACTGGTTCAGGTAGATACTTAATTTTACAAAGTTAAAAAAAAAAGTTTCCAATAACCTGATTTCATATTATACTGTAGCAGAGGGCCTAGAATATGAGCTTAGATAGCCTATTACTAAAGGACATGCTAGAAACTCTTTGACGACAAATTTGTCCTTGGAGGGGGAAAAAAGCCTTCGCAATGCTTTTTAGGAGGTCATTTCGTTAGGCCTGAGGATTGTAAAATAAGTTGCTTAAAATCATGATGTAAATTATGTTATTACAAGAATCGAATATTCAAGTGTTATTAAATTAATTGATTTCAAGAGAGTGTTTCTTTGAATTGATGCCATAACTCTGTTAGTTTTGCTCCTTGGGAGGAACATCAGCCAGAAAGATGTGAAAACAGAGTAGATTGAAATAGTTGCTAAAGATGCCATTAAAATTAAGGGACAGTGCCCCTACTGCTTTGTTGCCTTCGGTCTGGCAACAGGCTCTCTCTGAGAACATTAAGTTAAAGCCTACATGTTTGGCACAAAGTATCTAGACCCTAAGGAAACTGACTGCCACTTTCACCCAACTTTTGCATTAAGTCATGAGTCTTTTCCTTGTATGACTCCTCCATTAGACTAGAGCCACACGTCATTAATGCCTGAGATCTCAAGGGCCCAGAACAATTTATCTAATTTTTACCACCTGGTGAATTGACATCCAGAGGTAAACGTGAGATGTGCATTGTGCCAAAGAAATGTGTTTCTCTCTCAAGAGTCTGGAAGTTATGGGCAGTTGGTGGTAGTTACACCACCACATAGTGCCATGGCATATAGAAGCAGAGATGCAGAAGTTAACACAGAGGAAAATTCTGCATCCAGTTGTCCTTTGGATGATTCCCCAGGTAACACTCACAATCATATGTGGCCAGAAACAAGTGGTCTGGGCTGAAGCAGAACACGTTGAAATCACAATATTGAAATGGTTGTGATCATTTTAGGATGGGCAAGATTTTATTTATTTATTCAACAGATGGAGATCACCAGTAGGCAGAGAGGCAGGCAGAGAGAGGGAGTAGCAGGCTCCCTGATGAACAGAGAGCCCGATGTGGGGCTCAAACCCAGGATCCTGAGATCATGACCTGAGCTGAAGGCAGAGGCTTAACCCTCTGAGCCACCCAGGCGCCCCAAGATGGGCAAGATTTTAAAGCAAAATGTAATATTATGGTTTCTGGTTACCAACGGATGCAAGCAACACAACTCTCACCTTCCCAATACTTACTGGTAAAAAGATACAATCCATTTCTATGCTTTTATTTCTTTTTCTTTTATTAAAAATCACATATGTGTTACTCTGATAATCAGAAAGAGAAAATAAGGAGCACCTGGGTGGCTCAATAAGAGTCTACATTCAGCTCTGGTCATGATCCCAAAGTCCTGGGATCAAGCCCTGCATCAGGCTCTCTGCTCAGTGGGACGTCTGCTTCTCCCTCTGCCTCTCCCCCTGGCTTCCAGACTTGTGCTCTCTCCCTTGCTCACTGTCTCCCTCTCTCTCTCAAATAAATCAATAAAATCTTTAAAGAAGAGAAAATAATAAAATAATTATTATTGATCCATTAAAACTGGCTTTGTTTCTAAGAAAATTTCACATGTCTCCTTAAATCATGATTGCATATGAGTTTGATAATACTGACAACAGTTCAGGTAGAATCACTAGAAGTAGAATCACTACACTCAACAAAGAAGTGAGGATACTGCTTTAGATATTGCTTGGCCACAAAAACAGTTTGTTTTCTTGCTTGCTTATTTATTTGGATATCCATCCATCCATCCAACCATCCATTCATCCATCCATCCATCCATCCATTCATTCATCCATCCATCCATCCATCCATTAGTGTGTAGGGTGGTGATAAGGCCTTTGTTAAACTGTAGTACATCAAAAAACATACATCACACTGTTCTATCAAAATGGCTGATGGGCCCAGCAGAGGGGTCCATTGGGTATGTCTTTCGGCTAGCAGTTGGACCCATTAATTTATATAAGATCTAAACAGTTTCTTCCTCACCCTCTTTTTCTTTCTTCCTTCTTTCTTCTTTAACTTTTTATGTGGCAATGATTTTAGATTTAAAGGTATGTGGCAAACTAATGCAGAGCATTCACATATTCCTTCGCCGCACATGCCCTAACATTAAAAATTTACAGAATCATTATGTAATTATCAAAATCATGAAATTAACATTAATATAATACTCCAAACTAAACTACAGGTCATATTCAAGTTCTACCAGTTTTTTCACTACTACCTTTTTATGTTCCGGGAAATGATCCAGGATCCCAAATTGCATTTAGTTGTCCGTTTCCTTAGTTTCCTCCAACTGAGACAATTCTTCAGTCTCCTGCCTGTCATGACCTGGCGTTTTAGATAAGTACTGGCTACTTATTTGTAGCATGACCCTCAATTTTGGCTTATCTGGTGTTGGCTCATGATTAAATCAAGGTTATACGTTTTGGCAAGAATACTACAAAAAATTGTATTGTGTCTTTTGTGGTACATCATGTTGGGAGTATATCATGCTGATATGTCTTACTCTTGGTGTTAACTTTGACCTCTGGGTAATAATGGTGTCTGCTGGGTTTCTCCACATAAAATTACTATTTTTCACTTTGTAATTAATAAGGTGGATACTATTTTAAGACTTTGCAAACATATTTTTTCTTCAAATTTTTGCCTACTGATTTTAGCATCCATCGATGGGTTTTTCCTACAATAATTATTACGATAGTGTTTGCCTATGGTGATTTTCTATTCCCTTTGTTCCATATACATTTTTGAAAATTTGAAGTCATCTCTAACAAAAAGCTGTCCCTTTTCTCCATTTATGTATTTAATTACTTACATTGATATGGACTCATGGATATTGTGTCTAGGCTGAAAAATGGCCCCTCACAAGATATCCACATCCTAGTCCCTGGAACCTATAGGAATATATATGTATATATATGTGTGTGTGTGTCTGTGTATATATATATATATATATATAGAGAGAGAGAGAGAGAGAGCGCCAAAAATTTGATTATATGAAAGATTTTATTTATTTGACACAGAGAGAGAGATTACAAGTAGGCAGAGAGGCAGGCGGAAGGCAGGGAAGCAGGCTCCCTGCTGTGCAGAGAGCCCGATGTGGGGCTCCATCCCAGGACCCTGAGATCATGACCTTAGCCAAAGGCAGAGGTTTAACCCATTGAGCCACCCAGGTGCACCTTATATGAAGGATTTTAAGAGGACAAGACTATCCTGGATTATCGGGTAAATCCTAAATTCAATGATATGCATCCTTTAGAGAGAAACAGATTTTCCTGCTTTCTGTCCCTTTCTCAGCCATCCTCCTACAGGTAACAAACTACTTGAACTTCAGTTTTGTTCTTTCTGTATTTATTTTGCACAAACAAGAAGACAGATGTATTAAATCTTCCTATGTCTTGCAAGTAGCATAGGATACTATCGATGTTCTATTGTAATTTACTTTTTTCACTTAACAGTATATCATGGAAATTACCTCTGTATCATTTCACAAAGAACATTTGTACAGTTCTCCATTTTGTGAATGTAATTTAACTTATTCAACTATTCTACTATACATATTTAGATAGTTTCTAATATTTTACAATTACAAACAATATTGGAATGAATATATATGTAACTCTCTCTCTCTCTCTCTCTCTCTCTCTCTATATATATATATATATATATATATAAAACTCTTTATATAACTGTATATTATTATCTGAGGCTTATCTTCAGGGTAGATTCTTAGAAGTAGAATCACTAGATAGGAAGGTAATTGCTTGATATGTAGTATTGGTATTACCTAAATTCCTTTCAGGTAGTCAGGTTCCAGAGCCCATGATCAAAACTACCAACTATGCAATGCAGTGGCTAAGAATTCGATTTTCTAAAAAACAGATTATTTATCTGGAAACATTTAAAAAAATCCAAACAGCAGAACTGTACAAAAAGATATTTTAAAGTATCTATTGACTTTTTCATAAGGTAATTGTAACAGTTTAATAATGTCTTGCTACATTTTTCTGTGTGAGATGATGGTATAATCCACCAGCTTGTGAAAATTTTGCTGAGTGAATTCCTTGTGGACTAATGTATTTAATACAGACGAGTGTGTGGGTCACAGAGAATGAAAACAGTGAATCATCTTGCTGATATTATTAAGTTCCTTATTAGTTTAAATATTTGGGAAGTTAAAAACTCAAAGTATTAAATTACAATTATGTTAATATAAATAATATATTTAATTTCTTTATATCATATAAGACAACAATAAACCCAAGAAAATCCATTCAGAAAATGTCTAAGGCTAGATGAAGACTTCCCAAATATTTATCTCCTTTGCAGTTAAAAATGTCTAAGTTTGGGAATGACTGATTAATCAGATCAGGAGAGGACCTGGAAGAAGTAGATAAATATTTGTGACTGCATTAAGTGATTGCATCATAATTGGGGAATAAAGTCCTCAGGTCTCTCTAATCTTCTTTTGTAACACCCGAAACTAACACACTAGGAAGGTAATGTGGAAAGAGAAAACAGCATCCATCTCAGGAGACCAAAGATAGCACATGAGCAACCTGGGATTAGAAGAAACACAAATCAAATGGGAAGCCCAGTGTGAAGGAAATGTAGCATGATACTGAGAAGTCAGCAGGCTATGTTCAGCAGTATGAAACATTCCACTTGGTGCTTTCAAAACTTATCATGAAAAATGTAAGTGATCCGAGGGTATTTTTACTGTGCATAGTAGAAATGTTTATTATTGAGGCTGTTATGGAAGAAGTATAAACAATATAGCCTATAGAAAAGAGTTGCAATACTTTACTTAAATGGTTAAACCGGAATTTAAGGAGAACTCTGAACATATGGCCAATTATTAGCTGCTGGTAACTAAGATTTAGCTGCTGTAATAGCATGTACCATAAAATAATTTCAAAGTTTCCCTGAAATATCCCTAAGGCTTAAAACAAATATAAATATATCACTTGGGTCTCTGCATACAACAAAAATGATTAGCAATATATTTATTTGATTTTTGTATTTTGGTTAAAATTAATGAACCGTTTGAATTGGACAGTTGGGAAGATATCTTGTCAGCTTTCTAAGATACCCTCAAAACTCAATGTTAATTGTACATGGGTGACTTATGAGGACATGCGTCCACGCAGAGGACCAGGTGAAAGATGAGAGCGAATACAAAAGCCAAGGGTAGAGGAAGAAGTCAGAGACAAAGGAAAGGAGGGAAAGCCAATGGAAATGGGAGAGAAGAGCGCTTCGTGGAAGAGAAGGTAAACAGAAGGGCATTCCAGGCAGAGGGGCGGTTTGAACAGAACCGTGAAGAAGGCTGGAGGGTGGGGAATTCGGAGAGGATCTGTGGAGGGAGGTCGGAGGTGGGGGTTGAAAGCTTTGAGAATCCAGAACTCTGGATTCTAGCCCATCTCCTGACTAGTGCCGCTTTCCACCTCATGTGGATTCCATGAACAAAAATGTAATGAACACTGGAACTGCTGGCAACATGGGACCTGCTGTCATGCCCCACTCACACCTCAGAACAGTCCCCACGCCATGCTCCCAGTCTCTTCATGCCTCTGTTTCCTCATCTGCTCCATTATACTGTATCCTATTGATTCTCCTTCACTCCTGGTGATCATGTACTTTTGTATAATTAATTTAGTTATATTTAGGAATATTGAAGGTGGACATAACCTGGCACAACAATTCCACTTTAGGATATAGTCTAAATATATTCCAGATATGGTACAGGAAGATCCCTCCAAGAATGTTTGTTTTACCATTTCTATAATGGTGAAAAATTGGAGACCATTTTAATGTCCAACAACAGGACAATGGATGAATATGTTGTGATATATTCATATAGTTAGAATATTATATAGTAATTAAATTAATAAAAACTATATAAATAATTTAAATTAAATGATTTTTAAATTGTATTTAAATATAAACACTTAAGAAAAAAGCTGTAGAATTATGAATATAGTATGATACTATTTATAGAAGTTGTAAAATATGCCCCAGAGAGTACATACTTGTTTATGGACACTTGTATATGATGTCCAACATTTAAAAAATCTGCATGGGAATTATAAATAAAAATTAAGGGGGTGCTTACCTCTAGGGAAGTGGAAAGGAAAGTGAATGGAGTCCCTTTGGACTACATAAAGGGCTTCAGTCTGTCTCAGCATTTTGTTCATTTAAAAACCTGATGAGTATGAAAAAACATTGAAAGAATTAGTAGGTGATATTATGGTAATAGTAATGTTTAAAACTTCCTCTAGTATAAAATATTTTAAAATAAAAGATATTCTTTAGAAATTCTCTTCAGTCAGTGGTTCCTGAATGGCTCAGTGTGTTAAGCCTCTAACACTTGGTTTCAGCTCCGGTCACGATCTTACCATTGTGACATCAAGCCCTGTGTCAGGCTCCACACTCAGCAAGGAATTCTCTTTCTCCCTCTCCCACTGCCCACACCCCCTAAAAATAAATAAATAAATCTTTAAAAATGTCTTAAAAAGTCAATTCATTTTACTCAATATTTTTGGCATACTCCCACACACCCAGTCATTTCCCATAAAATTAGAAGCTCTAGGTAAAATCCAGGCACACTTGTATAGGAAATTTTAGGTTGCACAGAACTCACTTTTTTTCCCACCAGTTAAATTTCTTTCTATGAGAACTACATTAATTTCTATTTCAGTCCTTTTGCCTGAAATTAGAATTAATTAGTTATGATGACCTGTTTTTACATATCATATTCCTTTCATTGATAGTAGATAGTAGATAACTCACAATACATCATTTTTTTGGTAATAACTATATTCAGTAACATTTTGGTGTGATTTCATAGGTTGAAATCAAATAATGATTAGTATCTATTTATGTAACATTTTGGTGTGATTTCATAGGTTGAAATCAAATAATGATTAGTATCTATTTATGTATATGTATACCCACTTATGGGTGTGGGTGTGTGTATAAACACACTCACCATATGTGTGTGTAGGCAATGCACATCTATCTGTGTGTATGTGTATATGCATTGCCAGCCAGTGGCTTTTGTGTGCAATATTCCAGGAATCAGTTTTAGGGTGGAAAGAAACCAACTTTTACTCTTTAAAAATATTATAGTACACAAAGAAGATAATTAAGAGAGTAGCATATCAATATATAAAGAAGATGGAAGGAAAAAAAATACTAAATTAGTAGAATATCTAAAATTTAGGGAATCATTAAGAACTTTTATTAAACTTGGAAAAAAACTTTTGCCTGGCTGGCTCAGTTGGTAGAATATGTGACTCTTGATCTCAGGGGTGTGAGTTCAAGCTCCCCATTGGTTATAGAGCCTACTTATTAAAACAAAACAAAATAAAACAACAACAAAAAAACTAATTTAGTAATGTTTAAGGTACAAATTTAAAAAAAATATAGAATAAATTCAATAAATAGCTCAGTTAAAAAGAATGAAAAAATACAGACATCATACTTCAATGCTTAAGTGAAATTTGATATATCCAATTACAGTAATGTAAAACATTTTAAGTTATAAATTATTTGTGATTGTATTATCCCTTTTAATAAGATTGTAACCAGAAGATTTTTTTTTTAAGATTTTTAAATTTATTTTAGAGAGAGAGAGAGAGAGAACACAAGCCAGGGGATGGGGAGAGGGAGAAGGAGAGAGAGAATCTCAGGCTGAGCATGGAGCCTAACATGGGGCTTGATCTTGCCACCCTCAGATCATGAACTGAGCCACAACCAAGAGTTGTACATGCAACCAACGGAGCCACCTGGGTACCCCTGTAACCACAAGATTTTTAATATAAAGTCCATAAGATTTTTTATATATCTGAGACTTTATTCTGTGTGTCTAAATATCATATATGAAAAGAAATTATTTTTTAATATTTAACTGTATGCTTAATCAATTTTGTTTTCCATTTAGGAATTGATTGCAATTAATCATTAATTTATATGGCTACAACACATGAAAAGATGCTCAACAACACTCATCATTAGGAAAATACAAATTAAAACCACAATGAGACACCACCTCACATCAGTCAAAATGGCCAAAATTAGCAACATAAGAAACAACAATGCTTGGCTAGGATTTGAAGAAAGGGGAGCCTTCTTGCACAGTTGGAACACAAACTGGTATAGGCACTCCAGAGAACAGAATGGAAGTTCCTGAAAAAGTTAAAAATAGAACTATTCAATGATCCAGCAGTTGTACTCTTAGGGATTTACCCAAAGAACACAAAAATAGAGATTTGAAGGGGTATGTGCACCCCAAGATTCACAGCAGCATTATCATCATAACCAAAGTATGGAAAGAACTCAAGTGTCTCTCAACTGATGAATGCATAAAGAAGATGTGGTACATATATCCAATGGAATATTACTCAGCTTTCAAAAAGAATGAAATCTTGCCATTTGCAATGATGTGGATGGATATCAGAGAAAGACAAATACCATATGGTTTCACTCAAATGTGGAATTTAGGAAACAAAAGAGATGAGCATGTGGGAAGAGACAAAAAGAGAGAGAGAAGCAAACATAAGGGACTCTGACAGAAAACACACTGAAGCTTGATGGAGGGAGATGGATGGGATGGGCTACATGGGTGATGGGTATTAAGGAGCACACTTGTTATGATGAGCACTGGGTGTTATATGTAAGTGATGAATCACTAAATTCTATTCCTGAAACCAATATTATACTATATGTTAACTAACTACAATTTAAATAAAACTTTGGAAGAAAAAAAATGATCATCCTAAAATTCAGTGTTGGGAGGTATGTGCTCTTACATTTAAGAAATGTTATACCACATTTGCCAGCAATTCAGGTTTGAAGAAGCTTAGATTTTCATCCATATTGTGGCTTATAATTTGAAGTATGTAGATAGATGTGTATTTTAGTTCCTAGAAATTTTTACAAGTACACTTTGATGATAAATGTTTATATATAGGCAATACTCATTTTACTTAAAAACATAAAACTGAATACAAACTAATGTTCATTGTGTTAAGGGATATTACCAAGAGATAACAAAGGTATTATGTCTGGAGGTAGAGTAGAAATTAACATGAAGGTGACAATGCGTATAGCATTAATTCCATATACACAACATATAGAAGAAGTTAAGCTATGAGGGAATAATGATACCAGACATATCATACAATGTTAAAAAATAAAAATCTGGGAAAAATTTATTTTAAAAGAAAGCTGTTTTCAGACACTGGAAAATAACATAAAACTGTATTCATTAGGGAAAGGGAAAAAATGAACTCAATACAAACACACAATAAGGTAACAATAAAAGGACAGAAAAAACTATACCATGCAAACACTAAACATAAGAGGGCTGAATTGAATATATTAATACCAGTCAAAGTCAACTTTAGGAAAAAGAACATAGCCAGGGTGAAGAGAGACATTTTATAAGCATAAGAGAATTAATTCATCAAGAAGATATAACAACCCTAAATAATATGCAAGAAAAAACAGCTTCCAAATACATGAAGCGGAACTTGACAGACCCAAAAGGAGAAACAGACGTCTCTACAATTAGAGTCAGAGACTACAGCACTTTTCCTTCTGTAACTGAGAGAACAAGTAGAAGAAAAAATCAGAAATAATCTAGAGGATCTGAACAACATTATTACCTAACATGACCTAATTAATATACAGAGAATATCCCATCAAACAAAGACAAAATACATGGAACATTCACCAAAATAGATACATATGGGACCACGAGACATACTGCACAAATTTAAAAGCGTGGAAATTATACCAATAGTGTTCTATGACACATACATAAAAGACATACAAATTGGAAAAATGAAGTAAAACTGTCTTTATTTTTGGAAAACATAATGTGAACACAGAAATTCTTATCTAGGAAAAAGGCCACTGGAACAAACATTTGAATTTAGCAAAAAAGATGAATATATAAAATTCAGCTGAATCTTTATATTCTAGCAATGAAAACATGGGAAACAATAGTATTTATAATAATATATAAAAATTAAATTAGATACAAATAAAAATGCATATCCCCAAATATTTAGAAATTAAATAGTATAGTCTATAAAATGCACTGATAAAAAGCTCAAGGAGAATTAGAAAATATTTTACACTGAAAAATACTGCAATCATAATGTATAAAATTTGTGGAATACAGCTAAGGTAGTGCTCAGGGAGAAATTTATATATTTAAATGTTTAATTCATAAAGAAAAAATGCCTAAAATCATTGTTCTAAGCTTTTACAGAGGCGGAGGGAAGGACGAAGGGAGGAAAGAAGGAAGGAAGGAAGGACGGAAGAAAGAAAGGAAGGAAGGGAGAAAAGTGAAAAATAAGATGAAAATTATATTGATAAGAGTGGAAAAATGAACTTGAGTAAACAATAGAGAAAATTAATGAAACCAAAAGCTAGCTCTATACCAAGAAAAAGTGCTTTATTACATGTAAATTTAAAAAATTAAAATATAAATTTCTAATGCTTGAATTAGTACCTTGACAAAGGGTTTTATAATAATATAGTCCATGAACACATATTCCATATTGGACTTTCCACTTCTTTGGAAATGACATCTTTATAGAGGAATGCAGCCCAGCCTGATCATACCACCACCTACCCAGTTGGATTCAGGCATAGATTTGGCAGAAAATGACAGTCAAGGATTTTGTTACCTTTTAAGATTTGAGTCTTAAAAGCCAGCACTTCACTTATTAATGAAATATTTGTAAAGCATCTGTTAGATTACTGATGACAAAGAACCTTTATGTGTGTTTTTTTTTTTTAAAGAATTTATTTATTTAGTTGACAGATCACAAGTAGAGAGGCAGGCAGAGAGAGAGAGGAGGAAGCAGGCTCTCCGCAGAGTAGAGCCCGATGTGGGACTCGATCCCAGGACTCTGAGATCATGACCTGAGTCAAAGGCAGAGGCTTAACCCACTGAGCCACCCAGGTGCTCCCCTTTATGTGTTTTTATTGGGTTCCCACTATTTCTCTGGATAGGATAACAATCCCACTTGATGGCAAAAAGTGAGGCTTAGAGAAATGAAATGACTTATCTAAAAACAGTGATGATAACTAGAGGGAACTCAGTTTTGATCTTTAATGCCAAGCCTTGTTTTCTTTCCACTTCTTCATGTGGTAACATTCTGAAGAATCCTGAATATTCCAACCTGGTCAATGAATGTTGATTCAGCTCCCAAAAAAGAACCAACCAGGTGACCTGGACTGTGTAGATAACATGAGGGAAGCAAAGAATATATTCTTCACCCTCTAGAGTTTTAAAACGTAACTGGATTATTTGAACAAAAATAAGTGAGAGGATGGTGGGAAAGAACAATCCACAAACACATAGGGGTTATTTTTCATGTATTTGCTTATTATTTTTCCCTTGGTCAACTTAACTACTGCGATTCATAATAACATGGATGAATCTCACATACATATGTAGTTAAAGAAGCCAGGCAAATAAAAGTATATTTTGTATGATTCCACTTACATGCGATTTCAAACCAGACAAAACTAACTGAAGTTGGTAGAAGTTAAAAGAATGGTTAACTTTGGAGAAATACTATCTGGAAAACGTGAAGAGAGAGGCTTCTTATTATGGGTAACATTCTATATCTGAACCACATCCACGGCAATATGAGTGTATTCATTTGTAAAAAAGTTCATGAGGGATAGAGTGAAGATCTGTGCACTTTACATATGTACACTTTAATTTTTAAAAAGGTTACAAAGATCTATTTTTTGAAGTAGATTTGAAAATTCTCAAGGTAGACTGAGAAAATAAGCACATTTGCTGTTCTTATCAGGAATAAAAAAGGGAATCAATATCAGGAATCAAATAGGGATCAATATCAGGAATTGATTCAGTAATTAAAAAAAGGAACATTATTACCTAGTTCCAAAAGTCATTCAAAATAGTCAGGGAATGAATAATTTTTATTAATAATTTTGGTGAATTAGATGAAATGGGCAAATTTATGGAGAGAAATAAATTTACAAATTACCATAACTGACACAAAAAGAAATAGAAAATGTTTCCTCAAATTTATTAAAGAAACTGATTTCATAACAAAAAGTCTCCCTTATAAATAAAACTTTATTCCTACATGGCCTCAATGACAAATTCCATCCAACATTTTAGAAATAAAAAAGTCAATGTACAGGCATACCTTGGAGATAGTGTGGGTTTAGTTCCGGACTACCGAAATAAAACAAATATCACCATAAAGTGAGTCAAATTATTTTTTTTCATTTCCCGGTGCATATAAAAGTTATGTTTATACCATATTACAGTCTACTAAGCATGCAATAGTATTGTCCAAAAAAACAATGTATATGCCTTAATAAAAAAATATTTTGTTGCTAAAAAATGCAAATGAACATCCAAGCTCTCAGTGAGTCATAATCTTTTTTGGTGGTGGAAGGTCTTGCCTTAGTGTTGATGGCTGCTGAGTGATCAGGGTGATCACTGCTGAAGTTCGGGGTGGCAGTGATAGGTGAAGGTTGTAGGTGAGGGTGATAGGTGGTGAAGGTTGGGGTGGTTGTGATAATTCTTAAAATAAGACAACAATGAAGTTTGCCACATTCATTGACTTCTCCTTTCACAGTTTTCCTGTAGCATGTGATCCTGTTTGATAACATTTTATCCACAGTTGAACTTCTTTCAGAATTGGAGTCTACCCTCTGCTTTGTCAACTAAATTTATGTCTTATTCTAAATTCTTTGTTGTCATTCAACAATCTTCATGGCGTCTTCACCAGAAGTAGATTCCATCTCAACAAAACACTTTCGTTTCTCATCCATAGGAAGCAATTACTCTTCTGTTTAAGTTTTATCGTGAGATTGCTGCCATTGAGTCACATCTCCAAGCTTCATTTCTGATTCTAGTTCTCTTGCTGTTTCCATCACATCTGTAGTTAATTCCTCCACTAAAGTTTTGAACCACTCAAAGTCATCCATGAGAGTTGGAATCAACATCTTCCACAGTCCTGATAATGTTGATATTGTGATTTCTTCCCATGAATCATTGATTTCTTAATGGCATGTAGAATAGTGAATCCTTTCCAGGAGGTTTTTCAATTTACTTCACCGAGATCTATCAGAGGAATCACCATCTATGACTGCTATGACTGCTATAGTCTTGCAAAATGTATTTCTTAAGTAATAAGATTAGAGGGTAAAAACTACTCCTAATCCATGGGCTGCAGGGTGGATGTTCTGTTAGCGACATGAAAACAACATTAATTTCATTTTACATTTCCAGTAGAGGTCTTAAGTGACTAGGTGCATGGTTAATAAGAAGTAATATTTTGAAGGAAATATTTTTCCTGAGGAGTAGGTCTCAACAGTGGGTTTAAAATATTCAGTAAATCATGTTGTAAACAGATGTGGTGTCATGCAATCTTTGTTGTTGGAATGTTAGAGCCATAGGCAGAGTACATTTAGCTTAACTTTTAAGGGCCTATGATTTTCAAATGTTAAATGAGCATTGGCTTCCACTGAGTCAACAGCTGCTTTACCTTCCAATAGGAGAATCAGCCTGTCCTTTTAAGATCTGAAGTGAGGCATTGACTATCCTTTGTAGCTATGAAAGTCCCAGATGGCATCTTCTTCCAATAGAAGGCTGTTTCATCTATGTCAGAACTTTGTGGTTTAGATTATTTTAGCTAGACCTTCTGGATAACTTGCTCCCCAGCTTGCACTTTTATGTCATGAAGATGGCTTCTTAAATCTCATGAACCAACCTCTGCCAGCTTCTTACTTTTCTTCTGTGGCATCTTTACCTCTCTCAGCTTTCACAGAATTGAAGAGAGTTGGGCTTTCCTCTAGATTATGCTTTGGATTTTGGGAAATGTTGTGGCTACTTGATCTTTTATCCAAAAGATCAGCTGAAATTTTCTCCATGTCAGCAATAAAACTGTTTTGCTTTCTTATCATCCATGTGTTCACTGGAGTAGCCCTTCTAATTTCTTTCAAGAAGGTTTCCTTTGCATTTGCAACTTGGCTAACTGGTGTAAGAGGCCTAACTTCCAGCCTATCTTGGCTTTTGGCATCTCTTCCTCACTAAGTTTAATCATTTCTAATTTTTAATTTAAACTGAGAGACATGAAACTCTTCCTTTCACTTGAACACTTAAGGCCATCATAAGGTTATTAATTGGCCTGCAGTCAATATTGTTTTGTCTCCAGGAACAGGAAAGCCCAAGGACAGGGAGAGAGGTGGAGGAAAGGCAGGTCAGTAGAGCAGTCAGAATACGTACGACATTTATAGATTAAGTTCACTGTCTTTGTCGACCATGGCTTGTGGTGCTTCAAAAGAATTACAGTAGTAATACCAAAGATCAATGACCACAGGTCACCATAATGAAACAAATAATGAAGAAGTTTGAAATATTGTGAGAATTACGAAAATGTGACACAGAGTCATGAAAAACAAATGCTGTTGGAAAAATGGAGCCAAAAGATTTGTTCCATGTAGGGCCAGCACAAAGACCTTCCATTTGTGAAAAATGCAGTATCTGCAAAGCACAATAGAACAAGATATGCCTCACTTTTAATACACAAGTTTGCTTCTGAACTTGATATATTTTATTTTTTATTAGTAGTATTTATATTGTATTAGATCTTACAATATAATTGACTACTTGTGATTTGTGACTTCATTAATGGCATCGATAAACAATTTCACTTTGATTTGTGTTTTAATCACACGCCTGAACATAAAGCTATGATCAGGAAATTTTGAAATGGTTTGTCTTTGGTAATTTTTAATAGATTCCTAAGATATGAAGTTGGTATATGAATAGGAATTATAGAGATCACTATTTTATGAAAAATATATCCTAGCCCCTGAAAAATGAATCTAGTATTTGCTAAACAGGTTAAAAAAAGGTATTATGCCTAAGTCCTTCTATGTTTTTGCTCTGTTTATAATCTGCATAGAATTGAGCAGCCTTGTGCAATCATGGCAATTTCTTGGAAATGGAAGTTGGACTGTCACATAGTATAATTATGCTCATAGCTCTAGTTTTGTTCTGAAACACAGTTAACTTTAGAATAGTTCAAGAAGGGTATGGCTTTTAAAATATCATTGAACTTGGGAGAAAATCGGTATGGCCAAAAGATTATTAGTTGTGTCAGATTAGGGAAGGGATTGGTTTAAGAAATTAAGAAGGGAAACCAAATAGAGTATATTTCAAGCTAAAGGCAATGCTAACCATGGGCATAGAAACAGAAGTGTTCATTTGAATGTGAATCTTTATACTTATGATAACTATGCCCGTGTTAAATATGTTGGTTGCTATGCTTGAGAAGAAGATGGAAATCTTTGCCTTTGTATCGCAAATGTCATCAAATACAATGGACTTTTTACAAAGAATGGAAAAGAATAGCAGAAAACTAAGCATTTTAAAAATCAGAATTGAGGGGAATGAAGAGACAGCATAGAGGATGTATGGATGAAAAAATAACCACCTCTATTACCCTGGAGTCTCCTGATAACAACCAGCACTGTTTTAAAGTGCAGGCAATCTGCTTTCTGTGACTTAATAATCATTACAAGTACTCTGTGTGATAGGAACTTTTATTGTCATCATCTCCATTGGAGAAAAAAGTGAGTGATTTGCCCAATGTCATATAAAAGAACATTGTGAGGCTGGGATATGTAATCTTGACACTACAGATACAAAATCCGTGTTTTACCACTAGGCTATCTTACATCTCCATACTCTTGTATCCCTGCTCAATGAGTGAGAGGCTCTCTCAGAGGCCCCTTTGCACAGTGTACCCTAAACATCCAGAATCTAGCTGAGACCATGGATGGAAGATGGGGGAGAGAATTCCTGCACAGTGGTGGGAACTATAAGGCTCTCCCGATGAATGACATGTGTAGCTCGTCTGGGCATCAGGACCCAGTTGGGAGGTATGGGTTAATCTGCTACTATAGTCAGCTGAAAAATTAAAAAAAAAAAACAACACTGTTATTCATAATTGCTTGCTATGGGGACGATAGAAGATTATAGTTCCAAACTGACCTGATCAAGTAGGTAGGTACTATCTAATGCAAATATGTATCCAAAATGGAAAGAAAGCATAACCTTACCCTATACTCTTTTCACTATGTACACGAACCATTTACACTAACTTGTATGGGACAAGTACAGTGTTAGAAGAGGTCAAGGATATATCTTTAGAGATTTTGAAGGCAAACAAGAAAATAAAGACCTTAAACCCTAGAAGAAATTTGTAGTGTTATAAAAACTGATTTCTGTATAATGGTTTATAAGATTTATGCCTAGGGGAAAAAAGCACATCTTCATGAATATGACTGTTTTTTGTGTGCAAAATCATTAAAAATGATAAAGTAGGCTTATTCATTATTTATTCCCGGGGTGAACTACAATGCATGATACAAAGCACATACTCTAATCTATATTGCTTACAAGCCCATGGAAATAGATGGTGGTTGCCAGGAATTGGTAGGGGAGGATAGAAAGATGTTGGTCAAAGCTACAAATATCCAGTTATAAAATGAATAAATTCAGGGCATCTAATGTATAAGCATAGTAACTGTAATTAACAATACTATATCATATATTTGAAAATCATTAAGAGAATAGATCTTAAATGTTCTCACCAGACACACAAATGGTAATTAAATGAGGTGATACAGGAATTAACTAAACTTATTGTGGTAACCATTTAGCAATATATACATGTATCAAATCATCATGCGATATACCCTAACTTTATTTAAATTTATATGTCAATTATATTTCAATAAAGCTAGAAATAATAAAATAGGAAAACTATATATCTGGTTTAAAATAATTATCGGCGTAAGAGATAAAAAAATAAAATAATCTATAGATTGAAGCCAGGAATTCCTGGAGAGCAGATTTAAAACACACACACATACATACACACACAAACAAAACTCATCTCTTTAGAAGAGGAGAGGCCAGTCATATTTCTTTCATGTTAAAAAGAGCAAATATTTGATAAATACATATGTTATACTCCATACTATGTTAAGAAATACATCAGCAAAATTGAGTAGGTCTCATTAGACTATTGAAGTTGTAGAGAGAGTTGGGGAAGAAAAAAATGCATGGAGGATATGTAACAGAAAGAAAAGTAGAGAAATCTGTACAGAAGAGGATATGGTAGACTGAGTAATATGGTTGGCAGGCCTGCTGTAACTTCCCCTATGAATTTGTCAGAAATGCAGAATCCCAGGTACCAATTTAGACCTACTGAAACAGAAACTGCATTTCAGAAGATTCCAGGGTGATTTATATGCCCCTTTACTTTTGATAAGCACTGAGCTAAAGACATCAAGCCTTTTCTCAAAGGATTCTATAAAGAATCCTATATCCATTGCTTAACTCTCCACTCAGGAAGCAAAAGTACAACCCTGCTTATTTATCTTACTAAATCACATTAATCCAGAGAGGAGAACGACAAAATGTCTGAATCTAATTCACCCTGGGTTATTGGCTTTTAATGTCTAAGTGGAAAAATCAAATAAATTTGAAGGACTTGAAAAGATTTCTCAGCAATCAGTATCCCAAATGTCTATAGTAGTGTTAGACTATAGAGTTTTTCAGACTCCAAAGATTGAGTTGTGGATTTTGATCAATTTCTGGGTTAGGGCTGCATAGTTAAGGCATCTGGTGAAGCAATCTTAAAGATCTTTCTTTATTAGGAAAAGTTAGCTGCAAAAAACCCTAGCGAGAGGCTTCAAGGTGTTATTTGCAATGGGCCAATAACAAGAATTGTGACTGGTTGCTTGTTGCCTGAAGACACAACTTTCTTGGAGGGAAATTTCCCAGCTGTAACTGAATGCCTCCATAATATCCTTCAAGCAATTAGTTTTCAAAATCTGTGACAAATCTCATTTCTTTTTATTATATTTGTGGATAGCATCACTATTGGTGAAGATTATTATGAATATTGAAAGGACAGTCTTCTGTTTCTTGAAGAACAACTAAAATTTATTTCTCATTCCACTTAGAAATAAAGTGACTGACTTTTAATTCAGCCTTTGTAAAGTGTCATAAATATATAAATCAAATGGATTTCTTTTTTCCCCAAGGCTTGCTTAAGTCAAGGTCAAAAAAAAAAAAAAAAAAAGGCAGGAAAAAGCTGTATTCCTCCTCTTGTTTTTGATCTGGTGAAAAGCTCCAAAATGAAATTAATATTGATTTACACTAAGAAAGGACAGATGTTTTAGGAGGGTATATGTTTATAATGGGCCTATTATTGATGGATGGTAAGTACAGGCATATCACTAGAAAGTAGAATTATGATTCAGTCACAAAAAGAAGAAAGCAGAAATTTAATTTTGTAAGGCTTCAGGCCATAACTGAATCAAATTGTTTTTCTCAACAGTAATTCAGACAACATAAACAATCAGTATGACTAGGGGAATCACATGTATGACTCTGTATGTATACAATCTAGGCATTGTCTTTATAGCCATCTATAGTAGGCAGAATACTTGTCTCTGGAGATGCCCATATTCTAATCCTTGGAAGCTGTAAATTTGTTAAGTTACATGGCAAAGGGTTAACTGAGGTTTCAGTTAGAATGGAGATTGCTAATAAACTGACATAAAAAAGTGATTATCCTACATTATATGGGTGGGCATAATATGACCACAATGATACTTAAAAGTGGAAGTAGGAGGCAAAAGTGAGAGCCAGAGAGACAGTAGCATGAAAGGGACTCAGCTGACATGATGGAGGAAGAGGGCCATGAGCCAAGGAATGTGGGCATCCATTAGAAGCCGGAAAAAGTAGAAGAATGGATTCTCCCTTGGAGCCTCTAGAAAGGAACACCTTGATAATACCCCTATAAAATCTGTGTTGAATTAGATTTAAAAAAATGTGCCATTTAAGCTGCTAAAGGTATGATATTGTCACAGCAACGGTGTAAAACAAATACACCCTCTTATTAGGGCTTCTACTGTATTAGGCTTCCACACTGTAACTACAAAATAATAATAGTCACCGTGTAGTATATATTGAGCACCTTCGCCATGTGTGGAACCTAAAATTTATCATTTTAGTTCTCACAGATCTCGGCAAAAAAAATTACTAAATTCATGAATGAAGAAATTAAGCCTATGTAACTTGGGTTACCATCAAGTAATAGTTGAGCAAGATTTTAACTTAGGTATTTCTAACTTTTTTCAGTCTGAAAACTTCCCAGTACACCTATCTTTTAATCTTGCTTTAGTCGAATTACTCAGACAACTGTATGAATCATCACTAGATAAGAACTAAACTCAGGGGTCTTCTGGGTGGCTCAGTGGGTTAAGCCTCTGCCTTTGGCTCTGGTTATGATCCCAGGGTCCTGGGATCAAGCCCCGCATCGGGCTCTCTGCTCAGCAGGGAGCCTGCTTTGTCCTCTCTCTCTCTCTGCCTGACTCTTTGTCAAATAAATAAATAAAATCTTAAAAAAAAAAAAAAAGAACTAAACTCAGGAACTGTGTAGCTATATGTGATACACTAGAAACAATCCATAACTTTTGGTAATTAAATGTTTATTTTTATAGGATACACTGACAAAAATCTGTGTAGATAGAAATTGAACAAATGTGTAACTGTCCTCTGAAGGCTATACTTAGGTTCTGGATTCACGCATTATTATTCATGCTGAACCAAAATAATTATTTCAAGTTTTTAACAAATGACCAGAAAAGTCAAACTTATGGCCCAAATGCTAGTTTATGGTACCACATGTTCTTTTATAAGGAGAAATATTCTTTCCTAGCTGACAAAGTATGCATATATCTCCTTGGGAAAGATGTACAACTATAATTACATTAGAATAATAATAATCCACTATTTTCTTTCTTATCAACAAAGTATCCCACACTCATTGTTTTACCTACAAGGAGCGTTTCCTAGTACTCTTCTGTTTTCTGGTGTTATTACCTGATAAACCTGCAAACCTTGGTTTATAGTCAGTGATGCTGCTCTGTACTTGACCTTCACACTTTCTTGTTCCTTTGCTGGGGCTGGAGTGGGGAGGTGGCCAGGGGAGAGAGAGATACCGCGCAGTCTTTATTTTTGCTGAAAGCAGTACAGATAGCTCCGATTAAAAGTCAAGCACTCATGTTTCCAACAACATCACTGTTTGCCGACAGCTGACTCAAATAGCTCAGCAGGCACTTTCAGTGCCACCTTGCCAGGTATGCGATTTTCACTTGATATGTAATTCAGATCTTGGCCTCTCCCTTCCCTAGCTGTCAAAATGCAGGCCTTGGAGAGCAGTAGATTGCTCAGATCCTGGAGGGAAAGGACTGCTGCCCATTCTTCAACAGACCATTAAAGTGAGTCCCATCTGGTAGACTCGGTAGCTTTCTATATTCCTGTATGAAGCAGGATGGGAGGACATTAGAGTGGTGGCAAAATTAATGAGGATTTAGTGAGGAGAATAAGCTTTTTAGTGATAATTCAGAACCAACTAAAAATGTTTACTTCTGCTGCATAAATAAAATTTTAGAATGAATTGAAATTGAAATTAAGATAAAATCTTAATCTTATTATTGAACGTTTACTCTTAAGGAGTATGTTTATGGTGACTAAATTTATTCCACTTGTGTTCAGGCCAAAAGAAACATGTATTATGTTACTTTTTTCAGTATCTTTGATCCAAAGAGTCTCTTTTTATTTGACTCTAGAAGGTTAAAATTTATTATTCAAATGCAAATGTTTTATAACTGGCATATGTTTAAAAATATAAACAAACTTCTAATGTTTGCTTTTGAGACTCAGTGAAGTGCTGAAATTTTTGACTGTCAAGATGGAGTCCAAGAACTAGATCCACTCTTTCCACCATGTAAAGACAAAAGTAATTACTTATGTCTTGTGATGTGTTCATGTGTATGAGAATACCCAAATTCTTTTCACAAGATGTTAGCTATATCTGAAAAACGTCAAGCTATTCTGGAGATATACAAATTCTTCCCAACTGCATTGCTCAAATTATTTTCGAAGACGAAGAACCAACATTTGCAAGCTTACATAATACACACATATTTTCAATTTACCAAGAGTAAATTATAAGAAAGGAATAGTCAAATCATTATACTTCAATATCAACTTTATCATATTTCAGAACTGTATTTTTTCAAGTCTTGCCAAATCAGAACTTAAACTCTCAAGGCAAAGGTCTCACCCTGTTATCTTCCTAATGAAATGGCTTCCTTTGTGTAAGGAGTCAAAAAGAAAAAAGGAAAGTACAACAACGTCTATTCTGTTGCTCATGCATAAACACTTCTAGATCTCCCAGGCCCAGATACTTTTGAATCAGATAACAAGCTCCCACAGCTGTGTGCTATTTTGTCCACATTCTTCTTGGAAATCACCACTTCATCACCACTGTCTTCTTGGAAATCCTCCACCATTAAGTCCTCGTGGTGTTTATCTTGCTTGTCTTCAACCCAGGAGCCATCGTTTTGCCTAGCCTGGTTTGCACTATGGATTTAAAATCTGATCATCTACCTGCTGCCAATCTGGCATCCTCTGGCATGTTGCATTGACATTTGTTTCTCAGAGTTTCATGATGCGTGACTCCAACTTTTGATGTCATTACACTGCCTAAATCCCTGAGGACACTCTACATCCAGACCCCTCGTGTTTGATGAAAAGAAACAATGTACTGAAAACTCATGTTGATGTTTTCATTTGCCTTAATGGCTTTGTGAGTGAGTAAATTGGAAAATAATGCTCCTAATGTACTGTTGCTAGGAGGATGTTTAATGGGGTAACACAGGAAATATCTCAAGAGAGATTCTATGTTCAGGTTAGGCCCCAAAATGTAAGTGACTCTTTCTGCCAAAGACACCAGAGTAAAACATCATCATTCCTGGGGCCAAAAAGAAGGCAGATTATTGTCGGGATACATAGGGACAGAGAGGGCTCAAACTGAAAATGAAAAAGTACCATTCTTGCAATAATAAAGTAGGCAGACAGTAGGTTATTTTTATTTTTCACACCTAAAAGCAGGACATTGTAAGGGACAAGGGCAGGGTGCACCAAGATGAGGCACTTTCACATGAAAATTATTTTGAGTTAAAAGCAATCAAAACCCGGAAGAATCAGGAAAAGCTCTTTACCTCCCTCTCAACTTCTTGCTTGTACAAGGAAGAGAGCTATTAAGAGATTCCTTATTGACTAAGAAACTTATCTCCATAATAGGACAATCTTTGGTTTCCAAACATCTCCTTTTATCTTTTTGCTAATGGTTTTTCCCTCCTTTGTATCCTCAGACCCCTACACCTTTCCTTAGCTTACATAAGCATCAGATTCCCTGAATGTCTTTGGAATTTCCATGTCTGTGTGGATTCCCTGTACATATGCTATTAAATTTTATTTTCTCCTATTGCTCTGTCTCATGTCAATTTGATTCTTAGTCCAGCTAGAAGGACCTTGAAAGGTAGAGGAAATTTTTCCTCTCCAACAACATAATTAATGAGATTTAAGATCTTGAAATGCAGACCAAGAACCAATCAAGGAGTGGAAAGTTTGAGGCAATAAAGAGGAATATATAGTTCCTAGAAGAAGAAAAAAAATTGGGTGCAAAACGTTTTGTCTATATTGGTTAAATTTCTTTAATAAAAAATCACCTAGGCACCTGGGTGGCTAAGTTGGTTAAGCATCTGACTCTTGATCTCAGCTCAGGTCATGATATCAGGGATATGAGTTCAAACCCCACATTGGGCACTCAGTGTGAAGTCTGCTTGAGATTCTCCCTCTCCCTCTGCCTCTGCCTTGCTCACTCTCTCTCTTCCTTAAAATAAATAAATAAATAAATAAATAAAATCTTAAAAAAAAAAAAAAAAAAAAAGGATTACCACAAATTTTTAACCAGAATTCCACAGTATCTCCTTCATGGATTTTGTAGATAATTATGCTCAAATTCTCTGTATAGCAAAATATAGAATTCACATTCTAAATTGTTGGATTCAGTCACTTTCACCCAATCCTTTTCTTGGCATCAAGTGAGTTGCTATACAGTGGTGTGTGTCTCACAAGTTCCTTCTAGGGGATTATAGATCTGATTCCAATACTCAATATTGGAGGTGAGGGAGCACAGCAAAAATGAGCAAACAAATGTAGATAAGAGACATTCTTAAGGGAATGCTGCCTTTAAAAAACTTAATTTTCTTTGTGTATAGAACACACTGAGAAGGGAATAATCCCTTTTCTGCTCCCAACATAGCATCATTATTACACAACAGTAACCACACCCATGAAGATGAAAACACTGGAATGGCAGCTTCACATACACTTTGTAGCATAAAGTCATTGGTAAGAGCTTGGGTTTTGGGGTGAGATTGCCTGGGTTGGAATCCTTGCTTTTATTTTTGTCATTAGTGAAGATAACCTACATCTAGTTTTGTTGTAAATGTCCCTCTCTTTATTTTTACAGGGGTATTAGAGAAATTTGAAAACTACCTCTCCACAGTTACCACCTTCCCAGAATCTCTTTGTTTATTTTTGAAAAGGAGACATTTTCCTTCTTAGATGTATTCTTTCTTGTCCAAATAAAGACAGCATGTTGATTATTTTAAGAAAAATTGGGGGGGGGGTAAAGTTTGGCAACCATAAATTTTTAATTATATTTAAATTTTTATGTTATGAAATTGTTCATGTGTGTGTCTGTGGGTATGCACATACCCTGTCTAGTTGCTTTTGAAAGGTAGGAGTCTACAGGCATCAGCTGACTCGACCACAGTACCTGTGAGACAGCAGGCTTTTGTCTGGGGCTCAGGACAACTTCCTCAGGTGGCAGAAACCACATTCAAGAGTTGCCTTGCTATATTGGGCCACGTGGTAACCAGGGTCAGGTTCAGACACATACCATGGCACAGTATCACCTACATACTGAGGCAAGAGATTATGTCATAATTTTTTTAATTTGTTTACTCTCTTTCACCCTAGAAGGAATGTAATATGTTTGAACAGGAGATTTTGTTGAGCTATCATTTTATAAATTATCCTAAGTTTAGATTTCTCCTTACAAATACATTATAATGGGTATATTATAAAAGATACATGGTTAATGCTTGAACAACATGGGAATTAGAGGTGGTGACCTCACACAGAGTAGAAAATCCACATGTAACCTTGTCTATTTTTAAAGATTCATTTATTCATTTGAGAGAGAAAGAGAGCATGAGTGGGAGGGGCAGAGGGAGAAGGAGAGAAAATCTCAAGCAGATTCTGCGCTCAACATGGAGCCTGAAGTAGGTCTCATCCCACGATAGTGAGATCAGGACCCAAGCGGAATCCGAGTTGGCTGCTTAACTGACTTGACACCCAGGCACCCACGCATAAAACTTTTGACACACCCAAAATTTAACTACAAATACCTATTGTTAACTGAAAGAATTATAGTAACATAGTCAATTAATACATATTTTTGCATATGTATCACATGCTCTATTCCTTTTTTTTAAGATTTTATTTATTTATTTTACAGACAGAGATCACAAGTAGGCAGAAAGGCAGGCAGAGAGAGAGGGTGAAGCAGGCTCCCTGCTGAGCACAGAGCCCAAGGTGGGGCTCAATCCTAGGACCCTGGGATCATGACCTGAGCTGAAGGCAGAGGCTTTAACCCACTGAGCCACCCAGGGGCCCTACATGCTCTATTCTTTAATAAACTAGAGAAAATATTAGGAAGAAAATCATACAGAAGAGAAAATACATTTACAGGACAGCACTTTATTATTGAAAAACATTTACATATAAGTGGACCTACACAGTTCAAACCTGTGTTGTTCAAAGGTCAATTGTGTTAAAATCTGTAAATGTGCAGTATTCAGATAAAAATGTCTGACATATGCATTTGTCTTTGGAATAAAAATAGAAAGCAACAACCAACTAGAAAGCAACAACAACAACAAAAGTTTTCAACAAAGAAATAAGGATTATGAATTTATAACAAAGAAGACGCAAGACTAACACTGCTATTGAAAGAGCTTGCAAACAAAATACCCAGTAACATAAATCTCTCATAAATGGTCACGTATTATCAATAGTTGGAGCTTTAGATTAGTCCTGTCTTAGTTTTGTTCATCCTTACAGTAGTAACAGAGGTAATTTTCTATTAAATTAAAATAAGCTGTAGGCACTTCTTCACGGATCATGGTACACTTTAATAATAAGGTCTATTATTGTTAACGGGGGAGAGTGATTCTACCAGATGACAAACCTGATGCATCCCTTGGTGATCATTTAGAGTGGTTAAATGGGATTTAGTGAATTGTTAACAAACTGCTATCATATGTATAAATGTATTTTATTGTCACTTTTGAGATAAAAATATTCCTATAAATTGAATTTCTAATATTTCATCTCCTCTAATTCAAATATTACTTTGCCAGTAATTAACTCAAAAATAAACGGCAAAGTTGAAACGAAATAGCTTTTGATGCATAATAGAGAAAGACCTACTCATAATTAGAGCTAAACCAGATAAAATACCATACTTAAAAACATAGTGAGCTTTCTCTTATCAGAGGCATTAAAACAGTGCTATAAAATGATAAAAATATAGAAATGATTCACATATCTGATAGAAGCTTGGACAAGATGCCTTTAATATTACATGTGAATCTGGAATGCTAGCATTTCATGGCCATGTTTGAATCCATATCAAGATAGTGTGTCTAGGACAGTGATATATACTTTACCAATAGAGTTAAAATTGCAAGTTACTTTTTGCCATAAATGTAATACATGTGAAGTAAGACATTCACATGGTGAAAAGAAATCAGGTAATACAAATTATTAATAAAAAATGAAGTGATCTGTCCTTTATCTTCATTCTCATCTCCTCAATGTCAGATGTCATCATTACTGTTTAATGTTTTTAGTTACCCCAAATCAGAATAATATGCTTGTCTACAGTCTTTATTATATTTAGACATATTGCTTTCCTTCCAATAAAAATAATGAATTCATAACTATTATTTGTCTCCTGCTCCCATATTCCATTTAAGTTGTTAAAATTTAATTCTATTTGCTACCTTCTGTTCCAGTTCTAACCTGTAGTTAGTGTCCCATCAATTTTAAACTTTACTTTCCACCTTCACACTTGAATAAATAAACACCTTAACTTCCTTCTTTTTACTTGTACTTCATCAAAGTTTATAGTATTTATATTCTATTTTGTTGCCGTAATGAATTCTTCTGTGCTTCGCCTATAGGTTCTAAAAATTGAAATTCAGTAAACTCTGCTTTCCATTTGGTGTTTTTTTAATACATCATGCACTAGAACTATAAAGTGATTGGACCAGAAAACAAAAATATGCTATTCTTGTACCATTCAAAGGAGAATATTGCAAGTTTCAATGTTAAATAGATTTCTTTACTCTTACAATTGCTCAAAATTATGCTAATTTGTGAGATTCAGTTTCTCTAACACCCGTGATAATCAATAATATTTTTCTTTTTCATGGGGAGTAAATTGGATTGGAAATGAAAACTATATATTTTTTAATATGTCATGGTAAAATCTGTTTGCCCTCCTTCTAGAAGAAACATTGTACATTTTGTAATGAGAGGCCAATAAGATAAAAAGGATGTGGAATTCATGTAAAATGCCTTATTTTATCCAAATGTTACATTTGTGGTCTTTTTTAATTTCCTATGAAAGAATAGAGAGGGATCTTCACAGTGACATGGCCTCAAATGTGGTCATAGAGCTGTGATTGGATATTATGGCTCATGATTTATGTCCCAGGGAATAACAAAAGATTAAAATAATTTCTCCATTTTAAAGAGTTCCCTGGTCAAACAAAGCTTTGTGACAGGTTAAGGGCAAACTCCTTGGTGTCCCTTTAAGACCAACTGAGCCTGGCCATTTGGTGCTTTTTCCTTAGATAATAACATACCAAACAATACAGATAATATCATAATGTTGCCTGACATTTGTAGCTGAAACTATCAAGTTCACTTTGCTCCTATAGTTTGGTTGGCCAGGGAACTGAAAGAAACGTGGGCAGAAGTGTTGGAAAACCCTTCTAGAACAGGACCCTAAAATGTTTGGGACATTCTCTATCCCATACTGATCCTTAAAAATCAAGAACTCTAAAAAAAAAAAAAATCAAAAACTCTGAAACTGCAGAACCACAGGATGATTCTCAGCATCACTATTTGCAGGAAAGCACACAAAAGGGAAACTTGACCAGCATACATCTGTGATAAAACCAGACAAAAGCTTTCATCGTGTTAAAAGTCATGAGACTAGAGGGTTTATTTTGGTAACATATGTATGTAGCCTATTCTGACTTGCATGTCATTGCTTTATGATGAAACAATGATACACTTGACTGGTCTCTGTTTTTTCATGTCTTGAAACTTCTATCATGTTTATTTTTAAAGAATCAAAATCAAATGTAGCTCAGAAAAGTTAGTTTTATGTGATTGTAATGCCAATTTAATTTGCTTCATATTGGACCAAGTCTCTGATGGAGATGTTTATCTTGACTTCGTATAGTTTTCATCTTTTGTTAAAAAAAAATATGATTTCTACATTGTATTGTTAAGATATTGCATCTTCTTAATTACAAGGTTTATTTAATAGAATTTACCTCCTTCCTGAAGGCATACTTCTTTGAGCCCTTTTGTTATAATTCGTAGGATTTCACTATAATTTAGACTAACTGATTTTTAGCTTTCTATGTCTGCTAAATAGCTGTCATTCCAAGTTTTCTTTTCAAAGGTTAAATCCTCTCTTTCCATACATACTATGCTTTTTTTCTTTTAGTATTTCTTTTGTATTTTTCTAGATAATATCCATAATAATTTCTAAGAAATTACTCAAAGGAGATACACTTTTTTGATTCCTTGTGTTTCTAAAATAATTGTTAATTTCCCAAATTGTAAAGGGCTTTGCATAGGTTCAGAATTTTAGATTCAACATAATTTTCCTCAAATCTTTGACAGCATTGTTTTACTGACTTCTAGAATCTACTGTCATTAATCACTGGTCTATTAAATGTCCTTCTTTTGGAGGTAATCTGTTCTTGTTCTCTGGAAGCTTTTTAGAGCCTCTCTTTAACATTAACATTCTATAATTTCACAATGACATGTCTAGTGTTAGGCAATGAAGGTTTATTTTACTTAGCACTTGGTAGGTTCTTTTGAACCTACATTTGTTTGAACCTTCCTTTCTTCACCTCTGTAAAACTGTCTTCCATTTTTCTTGGTTCATTTCCTTTTCTACATTTTCTTGCCCCTTCCCCATGTTCCTCCTCCAGAACACCTCCTAGATATACATTTAATATCCTGATTTGATGATTCATATCTTATTTTCTTTTTCTATATATCCATGCTATTAACCATAATATGATACTACATCCTCAAAATGTACTTTTCTTTTTCTTTTTTTAAAGTAACCTCTAGGGTGCCTGGGTGGCTCAGTGGGTTAAGCTGCTGCCTTCAGCTTAGGTCATGATCTCAGGGTCCTGGGATCAAGTCCCACATCAGGCTTTGTGCTCAGCGGGGAGCCTGCTTCCCTCTCTCTCTGTGCCTGCCTCTCTGCCTACTTGTGATCTCTCTCTCTGTCAAATAAATAAATAAAATCTTTTTAAAAAAATAAATAAGTAAAAAAAGTGAGCTCTAGGCTCAATAGGCAGCTTGAACTCATGATCCCAAGATCAAGAGCTTCATGCTGTACTGATCCAGCCAGCCAGGCACCCTAAAAGTATTTTTTTCTTAAAGTAAATATGGACATTCTGCCTTTCTCATCTCTAAACAATTCAGAATTACTGAGATTTTATCCATCTTTTAAAACATGCTTTAAAATATATAAAATTACTACCTTCATAGCTTTTTAACATACATTTAAAAATACTTCATACATAACTTCTTGATTTTAAATTTTACCCTTTCATCTATTTTTACTACATTTTAATTTTTCCTCTAATACCTAAACCTCAAATTCTGGGAGAAATTCATAAATGACATCTATGCCTGTGGAAAAGGGTTCTCACACCACTGGGTCACAAATCAGAACTTTTAGAAACAACACAAACTCTCTCAATCGCTGGTACTGTTGAATGTATCATATGGTAAAGCTCAGGAAGAAAGCTGACCCGTAGATCCTGACTTTCTTCCTGGAACCTCTCACCAATATTAGATGCTTAATATATGCTCCCAATATTCAGAGATTTTTATGTGAAAACTTTTTTCTACATGCATCATTATGCCTCTGAGATGAGAGTATTTCCCAGGTAACATTGTTCAATTTTGGTACATACCTGCATATGTTTTTGCATTTGTATCTTAGAACCAACTGGTTTCTATGGCGCTAAGAACATACCTTATTACCTTTGTTATTTCTGCATTTTCCTACAGAGTCTAATTTCAAACATGTATAGAAATACACAGACACATATATTTATTTATTTATAAACACTTTGGTGACTATGGAAAGAGAAACTATTTGATGGTCATCGATGTTAACATGTGGTAAGGGAACTCTTGCATATGCTCATTAAGTGTTGGTTTGGTTTTTAACACCATAGTGTAGTTCAAGCTAACAGTATGCCACTTACTAGGCTCTAGGATTCACAAACTGATGTTTCTTTTTTACTGATTTCTATGGCATCATTCTCTCCATTCTTCCTTGCTTCTCACAGCATCTCTGGGTTTGGAGAGCACTGTCTGCCATCTGGTCTCCGTTGAGTCAGCTCCTTGGCTTGCTTTCACTGATTTCTGATAGCCTCCAACTTTTTTCTTATCTACACTGCCACATATGCATTTCTAGAGTTTCATTAAAGCAAAGGGTCCGAAAATTTCTCATTTACATTAGGTATAGTTATAAAAAACAATCATTCTTATATTCCTACTGGGCAATGTGAATGCTATCTTACCAAAAAAAAAAAAAAAATCCAAGAATCCCTTTGGCATTGACATTGCACATGGCTAGTCATTAGTAATCAGTATTGTGGTATAAGCAAGGCACTCACACAAACAAGCACTGATATCTGAGGCCTTTGTCCTTTGGGATGTGTATGCTCTGTGTACCTTCAAATATCTTTCTCCTCTGATTGAAGAGGGCTTCTGATGGTGGGTAGAGGGATCTTCCATAAATATTTGAAACTGAATAGTTGACTAAGAACATAAATTATGTTATTTCAAGTCGTTATTATAGTTAGCTCCAATCTAAAGTTCATTTATGAGTTTCTAGTTTATACTTCTATGAGATGAAATACAGAATCATTAAGTAGAAAATAAAAGATGACATCACTTTCATCAGCTTGTCCTTAAATAGAAATTCTATCCAGGTCAAGTTTCTTAGGTTCAGAGACTATAGAAGCAACTGTTTATTCACAATAGTGCAAGTGATATGCAAAATTTAGAAAGAGGACCTTACTATAAAACATTCATAATTTGAAATATTTTTACTAATAACAGATAATTAAGAAAAAACAAGGTTGTAGTTTTGTAAAGCAAGAACTATTTAGTACTTATTAGCTATATGCATAATAACCCTAGAAAAAAGAAACCCAAAGACTCTTATTTACATGCATTATAAATGAGAATGTAAAACCTGTCTATAAATCAGGCTTTGAATTTTACTATAATTGTGCTTTTCAAAGTAGATAATTAAATTGCTATGTCTTTGGGAAAAGGTCAGCTTGTTGGGATAGCACAGATTAATCTCTCTAGGGCATTTGCTCTTAATAACCATGAATTGTAGTTTCATAAGCTTGAAGGCTTGGCAAGATTCCATCCAGCCTAAAATACTTGGAAAATGACAGAAATTCACTAAGAAACACTCTAATAGTTTTATTTAATCACCAATTAGCCTGCATAAGCACCTTTGTGTTATCATCTACTAGTTAACCCACACTATGATCAGGTATTTGGGAAAATGAGAACATGAAGCCTCCTGGGTTTCTTTGTTCATTCCTATGTTTGGTTTGGTGTTGGTGCCCTGAGCTAGACATAGAGAGCAAAAGATATGAACTCAGACAGAATAAAACCTCTAATTCTATAAATTATTATTGAGCACCTGTCATCTGATTTTGCATTTCTATTACAACATTTCCATGCTATACCTTTGTAAAAATAACCAAATAATTTCTAGGATGTCTTTTAAGAGAGTCCAAAAAGAACCTTTCTAAAATACAATGACAAAATCTATGTCTATGCAAGGAAACGTAAAATTAAAGTTTTTTACTATGAAAATATCAGTCTCAAGCCCTCCAAGTGAGAGGAAAGAAAAAGATAGCTAATTTAATCTTGAACTATCCAACATGAATATTCTCATGTTGATGGGATTATCCAGCATCCTACTCACATGGTTTAAAAGAAAAAGAACAAGCTGATGATAAACTGTAGGTGAAATGTGCCATTTTTTTAAAGCATAACTTTTGGAGATATAAAAACAATTGTGCATTGTTTTAAAGTTGTGAGCCTAAACTTTGCTAAATTCTACAACAGACTATCAGAACAATATTGAATCTCAGTAGGAAAAAAAAAGGTTTTTCATATAGTTGCTGCTAATGTATGTTTGATGACTTTTTTTTTCCAAAACTTTATTAGTGGAAACTGGAATCTCCATTGCTTAAAATAAGGACTCATTCTAAAATGAATATCTGTTTCTAGATTGTCTTTCCTGGCCATTAAGTATCTTGTGCTTTCTAGTAACATTCTCTGAGTTCTCTGGGGTATTAAAGATTTTCCTTGTCTTGATATTTGAAGAAAGGAATCTTCCCCTTGTCCTAATGCCTTCAATGTATATGTTGGCACCAACAGTTGGAAATCCTAAGGGAAATGTTTTTAATACCTTGGTATAGGAGAGCAGCAAAAGTGGAGACTATTTTCTAACAACAACAACAAAAAAATCACATCTTTTTAGTAATCTTATTTATCAAGTTTCATAACAACAACAACAACAAATATACTTGTAATTGCTTTCTTCTCTGAGTTAGTAAGGGCCTCTTTCTTGGCTTGCTTAAATTATAATTTAATTGTAAATAATTTTGTTAATTGTTTTTATTTAATCATTTTATTTTGTGAGCAATGACTGTTCAATGTTGTGTTAAAAAGTTTAAAAATTAAGGAATGATTATTATTATTACATGATTAGATCAACTTGAAAACATTTAGGATTTAGTAAATCATTGCATAGTAGAACATCTGTTCTGAACCACCAAAATATCCACAGAACAAAGTATAGAGTAGTATTTTTCTCATCAGTAATACTTCATCACCATTTAATATTTACTATGCTTTATTGCTATTACTCATAAGCCTTTCATTTTATCACTTGCTGACAGAAGGTTTTTTTAAGTTGACATTCATTACTTTTTAAAACTAATTTTCTTAAATGAAACAAGATGGGATTGGGAGGGAGACAAACCATAAGAGACTCTTAATCTCACAAAACAAACTGATGGTTGCTGGGGGGAGAGGGGTAGGGAGAGGGTGGTTGGGTTATGGACATTGGGAAGGATATGTGCTATGGTGAGTGCTGTGAAGTGTGTAAACCTGGCGATTCATAGACCTGTACCCCTGGGCATATAATACGTTATATGTTAATAAAAATTAAAAACAACAACAACAACAACACAACAAAACAAAAAACTAATTTTCTTGATCAGGTGCCAACTCTTTGCAAAATATTCTATATAAACACAAGATCAATTTCTGTTTAAGTATATGAAGCTAATGGACAGAGGCTGTATCTGTAAATAAATTTCTGAATTATATTTTTTACCTATTTACTGGAATCCTAAGTAGGGCTAACTAAGCTTTACATAGTCTTCTCTTAGTATACCTGGGTTTCGACAATTAGTAAAAGACACTTTTTCTGCATTTCACATTTAGTAACAACTCCCAAAATTTATCTATGCAACAAAAAGAGTGTTTCTAAAATAAAATGGTCTTAATTTGCACCGGGCTAACAAATCACACCTGTCATAATGTAATATAAATATAAAATGTGTATTGTTAAAACGTACAAAAGGATTCCAATTTTTTAGAAGCTTTCATACATTTTATGATCATCTCTATAATGGTGTTTGATTTTAATGTTAAGATTAATTTTAAGAATTCTTACTTTTGCTCACTGTTTGTTTATTTAATGAACTTGAACTGTTACATTCATTCTAGTCTATAATTTCTAACAAAATGGTAAAAAGCTATTATACCTCAAGGCTGTTTGGATCTGAAATTAACTTTATTTCTCTGCTACATCATTGAATACCAATTCCTTTAGATCTCCCCACCTTGTTTTGGGTCATTTATTTCACTTACCATTAATAAACTCATTAGCCTAAAGAGTTATTGCTTAAACTGTGTTTTCATGTGATGATAGTAATCCACAAAATCATTTATTCATTGTTATATCCAAGATTCAGTTATTACCACTGAGGTAATCACTCTACCTTTAATTATGCTGCCTACAAAGACATACAATAGCTTCTATTCGGAACAGAACATCCCTTAAAGCAATTCACCTTAAACTATTAAACTAAGAAATTAATGGCTCTGTCTACTCTGGTTGTTTCTGCCAGATTACTTGAATAAGATAAAGTTTTGTGTAAAAGCACATTCTTTTTCCTTTGTCCTTGGCTTGCAATCTATCATGAAGTTTGATGACCTTCCTCCAACTCATCATTCTGATCAAACTTTGCCACTGATGCTAGCCACTTCCTGTGGTGCATTTTAGCCATTGAGTGTGTGCATGTAGGCTTGTATTTGCATAGGGCAGAGAGACAGTTACATTAAAACACTGTCTTAAAGAGTCTTATGACAACAGTAATGAGAATAGATATTAGTAAGAGAAAAATAAACCAGCTCTCTGCCCCTGGCTTTTAAGTTTGCCTTTCTGACACACACCAAAAATTTACCTAATCCTCTTTGTCTGATCTACCCCAGAACTTGCTTTTAGAAAGGAATTTGATGAATTCATTCAAGCTAAGATATAAATGATGGATTCCAATAATGACAAGAGACTTTATAATGTTTTTAAAGAAATCCACTATAAGTGTATAAATTTATGCTTAGTTAAGTAGATTAGTATGCTTTACAAATATAATAACAGTGATGGTCATAATATACCCTTTGTATTAAGAACTGCATGGGTAAGACACAGATCTATGGATTTTGTTTAATAATGACTCTTTGAGGTCCATAATATTATTATTCCTATGTGCACATATGCATGCTTAGAGAAGCCCCCTGAAATTACTGAAATCACAGTGCTAGGACAATTAGTACAATATTTTAAATCACTTAATCATTTGGGGGTATGGTTTTTGCCTTCATAGTTAATACTAAGTGTTTGAAAAGAAAAATAATTTGTGGAGAATACATATACATGATTGCTTAGTTGCTTACATTTTAAAATATAATGGTACTTAAAAACTCTGGGGGAAAAAAACCTACTTGAAAGCACTGGAGAACCACCAAAAGTAGGCAGAAATTGGATAAAAACCTATTCCTGGAGGGAGGCATAGGGTGAGTCTAGCAGATGTGTAATTGACCTCCCAAAATAAAGAAGATATATAATGGGCAAAAAAACCCCACCAAAAAACAACAACAACAACAAACAGAAAACTAAGAAATAATGGCAAAAATTTCCCCAAAGTTGGTGAAAGTCAAGTTAGTGAAAGCTAAACATAAAGAGAAACATGTTAAATTAGCCAAAGAAAAACATGACACATTAAAAATAGGGAGCTCAAAATAAAAAATACTGGAAACTCTTCATGAGAAATAATGAAGGACAGAAGATAGTGAAAAGATACTTAAAATGCTGAGAGAAAAAGTAGTCAACTCAGAAGATTATGCCTGTTGAAAATAATGTTCAAAAGGAAAATGGAATACAGAAATTTATAGATAAAGTATAAAATAAAATAATTCATCATTAGAATAACTACACCACAGAAATACTATAGGAAATTATTCCATCTATAGGGAAACTATACTATACTGAAACCCAGGTCTTCAGGAGGGACTGAAATCATTAAA
Source organism: Enhydra lutris kenyoni (assembly GCF_002288905.1). Classification (NCBI taxonomy): domain Eukaryota; kingdom Metazoa; phylum Chordata; class Mammalia; order Carnivora; family Mustelidae; genus Enhydra; species Enhydra lutris. The sequence goes on along the minus strand of NW_019154086.1, from coordinate 83,888,550 downwards.
AATAGTAATATGAAGGTAAATATTAAATATACTATTTTTCTTGTTAATATATTTAATATATGTATGTAATTTTGTTAAAAAGCATAAATTTGAATTATGTGCTTTATATAATAGTAACACTTAAGACAACTATAGCAGAAAGGATAAAGAATAATGGGCCTACGTGGCTGTGAATTTCTTAGTTTACATGAAGTGGCACACTTCTAACACTGAGCAAACCATGAAATGTTAAACACACATTATTGCAATACATAATAACCACTAAAAATTATTGCAAAAAGGGGGAGTAAAAGTCAAATAGTTAAATAAAAATGGAATTCTGGGAAAAAAGTACAATCAACACAAATTATGGCAATGATTTGCATTTTTCAATGAAATTGACAACTTCCTTGGAAATCATTGCACCAAAGCTTACATGAGATTAATAGAAAATTTTAACATCCCTATATATATTAAGGAAACTATGTTACTCATCAAAAACTTTTTCACAAGAAAAGCCGCAGCCCCAGATGGATTCACTGTTGAATTCTATCAAATATTTGAGGAAAACATAATATAAATCATGTACAAACTGGTTTAAAATTAAATAGGAAACATTTCCACTTTGTTTAATAAAACAATTTCCTTGATAACAAGTCAGATAAAGTCATTACAAGGAAAGAAAACTACAGACTAATATCCCTCATGAAACTAGATGGGAAAATTCTCTACGAAATACAAACATATCAAATTCAGCAATACATGTTAAATCAATATAATGACCAAGAGGGTAATCATACCAGGAAAGCAAAGTTGGCATAACATTTTGAACAGTCAATGGAGAACTGAAACTCGTGCTTCTCTTACCATCTGAAATTTTCATGTCATGTGGGAGAAGCTGGTACCTAGAGCTGCATATGTATCCAGCCCAGAATTCAGAAAAGCTAAAGGAGGAGATCCTCTGAGAACTAGAAGAGATATACTGAATACCTTCAACTAATATGATACTAAGAGGTCAAAGACTAACCACTTCTCCCATAAGATCAAAGGTGAGACAAACGTGTCTGCCTTCACCACTTACATTAAATATTGTATTGGAATTACTTCCTAATGCAACAAGGCAAGACAAAAAAAAAAAAAAAAAGGAAAACTGATCAGAAAGAAGGCAGTAAAATGCTTGACCTGATGGACATGATTTTTTTAAATATAAAATACATTAAGATGTCCATCAAACAAATACCAAAATTAAGTGAATTTAGCAGAATCACTGGATGCAAGGTGAGTATAACTGTTAATTTTGTGTGTATGTGTGTGTGTGTATATATATATATATATATGTAACTAACAATAGGAAAATAAAACTAATTTTTTAAAAAAATGCATTTATAGTGGAATAATAAAAGCCAAAATATTACAAGTAAATTAACAAAAGAAGTACAAAAATTTTACACTAGATAATACAAAATATTGCTGACAAAAATTAAAGGACATCTAAGTAAAAGAAGGTACATACAATGTTCATAGATTAGAAGACTCAGTATTGTTAAGGTGTCACTTCTTTCCAGATTAAACTGTAGATTCAATGTAATCTCAATCCTGATTCCATCAGGTTTTTTTTTATAGAAATTCACAAGCTAATTCCAAATTTTTCATAAAAATAAAAAGGATGTAGGATATTTTAAACATTCTCATAAAAGAAGAGCAAAGCTGGGGGCACCTGGGTGGCTCAGTGGGTTAAAGCCTCTGCCTTCGGCTCAGGTCGTGATCCCAGGGTCCTGGGATCGAGCCCCACAGGGGGCTCTCTGCTCACCGGGGAGCCTGCTTCCTCCTCTCTCTCTCTGCCTGCCTCTCTGCCTGCTTGTGATATCTCTCTCTGTCAAATAAATAAATAAAATCTTTAAAAAAAAAAAAAAAGAAGAGCAAAGCTGGATGATTTATACTAGCTGACTTTAAGACTTGCTGTAAATCTACAGTAGTCAGTAAAGTGTAGTACTGGTTTAAAGATAAGCAAGATCAATTGAACAGAATAGAGTATGCAGAAAATAGCCCTCTCTTCAATTATCAGTTCATTCAATTAATTTTTGACAGAGGGGTTAAAAGAATATAATGGGAAAATTATATTCATAATGAAAGAAACTAAAAACTCAAGGTCCAACTTACACTACAGAATATAATTTAAGATGAATCATAGATTTGAATGTAAAGTGAAAACTACATAACCAAATCTATATAACGTAAGAAATTTTTTGTGACTTACAGGTAGGGTAAGTTTTATTACAGAGGGCACAGAAAACAATAATCATACAAGAAAAGCTATAAATTAAACAAAATAAAATGTAAAATTATGTCCATTAAAAGATTCTCTTAGGAAAAGCAATAGAAAAATTATAGACAGGGAGCACATATTCACAAACATACTATCTGTCAAAGGACTGGTATCCAGAATTCTTAATGAAATCATATAATTCAATAATAACATATCAAACAACTTGATAAAAATGGGCAAAATATTTGAACAGACCTGACTTTATAAAGGAATACATAAATGGCCATAAGCACATGAAAAAGTACTCAAAATCATTAGTCATCAGGGAAAGGCAAATTAAAACCACAATGAGATAGCATTACACAGCCACTGGAATAATTAAAATTCAAAAGACTGAAAGCACCAAGTTTTGATGAAGCTGATAAGCAACTAGAATTCTAGTGTGTTATTTGTGGTATTATAAAAGGCATAACTACCTTTGGTAATTTCTTATAAAATGAAATACACATCTTCTCTATGATCCTTCTGAATTACTAAGCCTAGGATGAAGGGTCAGTATAACTCTTATTATTTTTTTTTTTTTAAATTACTGGTTTAGAGCACCATTTCTTTACTTCTGTTCTGCAAAGACCTCCTCTTCTGAAGTCCCTAAACCCCTCCATTTTCCTTCATCTCTAAATCCTATAGATACTCTTTACTGCTCTTCAGACGGAACTTGATTTCACTAACGTTTTCTTCTCTAGATTATTTTATGCCTTTCTATTTAGTACATTTCTCAACTATTTGATTACCTGATGGCATCCTGGCACCACAGTTCCTAGATCTTTTCAACGGCAATAACTTATAATTCAAGAGTAGTCATCTGGCAAACCTCCATCTCAGAGCTTGCCTACAGCTGGAACTTGAAATATTTTCCTGTGACTTATCGTTTTTAATTCTCTCCATTTTCCATTTTTACTCTGCTGTAAAGCTTTTTGACTCTTTGCTCTTGTTGTGACCTCTGATCCTTCAGCACCTGTTCATTTCCCTGGTCTTTTTCTTTCCTCACTTATTGGGACCTAGCAATGGCCTTGAAACTGGAGACCTCCCTTACATATTTGTTAAACTGAATTGAATCCACTCACTTCCCTGGTTTGGTTGCATATTGTGATCTGTCATCTCAAGATCCCCTTTAAGGCATCCTAAAATCACTCATCCCCTTGGCCTGTGTTGCATTCCTAAACCCTTAATCACATGTACCCGTAGCATCCTCTGTTCTTTTTCCCAGTTCGCTGACAGTTGGTGTATAAAATCCATACACAAACATGATTAATGATATTTGATAATTACTACAGCTAAGCTCAGAGAGCCCTAGCTGTAGCTTAATGGTCCTTATATTCATCTTGTGTTGTATTCCTAGTCTATCCTCTACAGTAGCTACTTGAATATATTTTTTAAATTTCTTCAAACCTCTTGTCCCCATTCCCTCTCTTTTTTGAGGAAAATTATGACTCTCCTGTTTTCTGGTGTTAATATTTCAAGCTTAATTCCTTTCATTCTGGGTTCTACAAAAGAGCAACTTTTATCAATAATTATCCCCTCATTAAATTTTCAATATTGTTTGCATTAGATCCTTTCACTCTTTCTATAAGGTTACTCAGATCTCCTCTCTCAAAAAACAAATACCCCTTCACCCCTCACAAATAGTTTTCTATGGAACCCCCCACACTGTTAATTCTAATGAGATAAAATGCAGGTCTGCAGTCATTACTTCGATTTCTTCAACAATTGTAAATTCTTAGACTCTAACCCTTAAGTTTCATCATTTGTGGTAACTGCTTTGAGGAACACCGTTGGTGATCTTTTCACCAAAATCAATGTCTTCCCCCTACGCCCACTTGGTTTTTGTTCCTTTGGACAGTCAGGACATATGATACTCCCATTTTCCAAAACTTTATCCTTGACCTGACTCCCATACTTGGATTCCATTTTATCTTGTATTTTATTCTTAAATAAATTTTCCCTCCATTCTTTCCTCTCTTCCTGCCTCTCCTTCTCCCTCTCAACACACACAGATAAGCACACACATGTTAAATTGAACCAATTATACTTAACCATAACAACCAAGTAATTTAATTGGTGACAATATATATTTGTGCCACATTAGTACTGGCGTGGGCCTTTATTACTAGTATCTGGGTTCTAGTTCTTCTATATCTCCAACTTCCAGTAACCTGTTTCTTATATCTATTTCACTTTGTCCACTTCTGGGACCCATATGTTCTAAGTCATTTGGATCTGTCTGGAATATATAGAAATTCAGCACATAAAGGAGAAGTTTGTGTTCTTTCCCCCCTCTGTGCTTCCCAGAGCCTGACAACTATGCCTCTCGTATAACTATTTCTGTTTACAATTGCTATTGCACAAATCCTAGGAATTTCCTCACTGTGGTTTCCCATCTCTCACTTTCAAATCTTCCCTGGCAGTAGAAGCTAAAACTAAAGCTGTCTCTCTAAGCAAGTGTTGCCTCACCTCCTACTGGCCAACAATGTAAGAATTAAATGATCGTCAGATTGCTTTCTGCTTAGTGAATTACATTTGCTTCCATCAACTCACCATACCAATTCTGAATTCTCCTCCAGAGTTTTCAAATTCTCATCGCTTCTTGGCCTTTTGGCTAAGATCAGGTGCAGAGTTTTCAAATTCTCCATAAATGTGACCAAACTTACACATCCATCTTATTTTTTATTCCAACACACAGTGTTGCTTTCATGACAGAATGATGACACAACGCCATGACCCCCGGTCAGCACACCGTCTTTACTGGGATTTCCTTCACCATGTTGGCTCTCCCCTCTTGCCTGCACATGATTACTTCAACCTGCTATTCATGCCCAAACTCAAGTCTCAATTTATCAGGGACCATTCCCTAGTTATTGTATCTTTCTTCTCTTCTCTTTTCTTCTCTTCTCTTTCTTTGGTAACATTTCCTCTGTACCATCACTGAGTATTTCATCACAAATACTGTTGTGTGTGTGTGTGTGTGTGTGTGTGTGTGTGTGTGTGTGTGTTTAGCTACATTGTAAAATTCCTACTGTCTGGTGCTTTACTAAATAAAAATATTTATTGAAAGAGGGAAGTAGACATGCATTTCAATTGCATATATACAGCGCCTGAATATTGCATATTTAGAGAGTTTGCTATGTGTCAAATGCTCCCCTAAAGTCACTGAATCCTCAAAACCACACTCTGCAGTTGTTGTTGTTAAATCCATTTAATAAATGAGAACTGAGGTTCAGAGAAGTTAAATCTCCAAGGTCAGATAGCTAATCAAATCCAGCCACGTTTGATGGCAAAGCCTATAATCCTTTTATTATACTGGGAAGATTCCAAATTCTTGTGAAATGATTGTTTTAAATAAAAAGATTGAATTGATTTAATATGATGTCAAGCATTTATATGTAAATATTATGCCTAACTTTGAGTCCATATTCTGAAAATGATCCTCATTTTATCTTATTTATTTATTTATGTTTATTGGCAGTGAGTATCTTTTCTGGCCTGTGCTACTCCTGCCCAAAAATGCCATTTCAACATGTGGAGTTCCACGTAACTGAAATTTCTCGCTTGTATTATTTGGTAAAGAAACCTAAAGATCAAATGATTAATTATAAGAGACAATCCAGAAGAACTGGAAAAAAAAAAACTCTCTTTAATGACCAGCAACAGAGCAATAAAAGCAGAACATCCTGCAAATCTGCTAGTGCTGTTCAGGTTAGATGAGTAAATTATTGTTGCTTTAGTAATAAGGTCTTTTTTAATGGAATATTACAATGTTTACCTCATAGAAAACATGAAAAATAGCCAATGGCAATAAGGTTAAGTCATATAGAAATTTCCAATTGTACTTTGTACAAATAGAATTTGTTCTCACCCTTAGGGTAGAAAAAAAAAAATTGAGAGAACTTCAGAAGACAAAAAAGTGTCATGCAAGGAAAAAAAAAAAAAAAGAACTGGGTCAGGGAAATAAATTTATTTGACTGTAGCAGCTACGAATATTCCCGAGAAATACATATGGAAGAAAAACCCTGTAGTACAGAAGAGTTCAGCCATGGAGTTATTAGATGGGAGACCTTCAAAGAGAATCAGATTGTATCAGTGTATGTGAATGGCATTTTAACTCCAGAATGTTAAAGGGAAATGTAATGGATGAACAAAGGAACTCAGAACTTTGTGGAGACTAGGTTCAGCTGAGCAAGCCCAGGAGACTGTCGCTTTCTAAGAAAGTTGATAGCATTATGAGATGCCATCAGAGCATCAGAGAATGAACTCGGTTTCTCTCTCCTGTTACTGCTTACGTCTTGTGTGATTAGTGAATCAGCTTGAATTTTCTTTTCCTAGCCCTGGTTAAGGATCTTCAGAGGTCGGTATGAATGTTGCTTGTTTTGTTTGGAAACATCCCAGATTTGAGGGCCTATGGGGTCTTCCAATGCCTGGAACATTTGCCTCAGCCCCAGGTACCAGGGCACATCACCAGATCCCCTACTGTGCTTTGTTTCCAATGACTCTTGCAGCCATTCAGATATCAGACATCAGCCTTTCTTATCTACATCATTCTTTTAGGTGCAGAAGACTTAAAAAAAGAGAGAGAGAAAGAAAAGAAAAGAGAGTGTCAAGTCAGAAAAAAAGGAAAAGAAAAGCAACTTAGCCAATATCGAGGGACTTTGAGGCAAATCAGAACTTTCAATAGGAGAATAAGACAAGGAACATGACAGAGATGACAAAAAGACATATCTTTCTGTCAACAGTCTTCCTTCAGTTCCGCTGAGATCCATTAGCAGCTGTGAAGTGTGAAAATTAGGAGCTAAAGCACAGAGGATATTTTAAGGCTGAGAATGCAGCAAACTTTCACATTTCCTTATCACATCGCCTTTTATTCCATCAAACATGTATGTGTACTATTTTTTCGTGATTTCTCAACAGATTCAAATATTGCCTCGGAAGTCTGATGAGGGTAATGACCTGGTTCGGAGTGGGAGAACTGGGGGCTGATTTCCCGGGAGAACGAATGTTTCAAGGGGACAGGGAGGGAAGCAGATGTTTTCCATCACCAACTAATGCCGGGGAAAAAAGTAACCGTTCCTCCCTCCCTAACCACATGCTCTAGGCCGTAATCATGTACTCCCTCCTTCTGCTTTCATAGACACAGCAGCGTGTCATAATTCACATCCTGTCTTGTTGACACAGCTTGCTTCAGCTGTTCACACGGCAAATTGTTTGTTCGCTGGAACTGGAGACACAGCAGCTCTTTGTGGAGTGACTAAAAGGAGCTGCGGAGTTCTGGATGGTTGCAGTCAAGTTCACTGCTGGGGAGGGGTCCAGAAACATGACACAAACACGTTTCCACTTTCAGTCCCAGCTACGTGTACGAGTGTTTCCATCACTGCCGTCCGCACGGCACACATGGGCTAAAACAGGGCCGGGGCTTCATTCGGACAGCCTTCCACCACCACCGAAGCCACTTGGCCACCACCACCGAAGCCACTCGGCCAATTCCTCTCCGCACCAAAATGTAGCCTTTTTATTTTTTTTTTTTTAAGATTTTATTTATTTATTTGACAGAGAGAGATCACAAGTAGACAGAGAGGCAGGCAGAGAGAGAGAGAGAGAGAGAGAGGGAAGCAGGCTCCCTGCTGAGCAGAGAGCCCGATGCGGGACTCGATCCCAGGACCCTGAGATCATGACCTGAGCCGAAGGCAGAGGCTTAACCCACTGAGCCACCCAGGTGCCCCAAATGTAGCCTTTTTAAAATGAGGGACCATCTGTGGAGGGACCAAGGCAACAAGGACTCTTACAGAAGAGATAAAAATCAATCTCTTTTTAGAGCAGGGTCAGTTACAATAGATCACTGGCATCACCTTTGAGGAAATGGAACACTTCCTGTATTATATATAGTTACTTATTCCTAGGGACAACTTATTCAAGTTATTTATCACCAATATATTTTGTGCATTTGTTCCCTAAAATGTGGTTCATGGCAGCAAGGCTGAGTGGACAGAGAACTGATAGAGAAATTTACAGGCTGGGTCGTGTCTGCACACAAATTATGTAACCCCCAATTCGCTTGAAGACTCAGTTTCCGTATCTACAGAGTGAGACCTAAAGTATCTCAAAAACACACTGAAGTTCTTAAATTCTATTTTCTCTAAATTAATGCTTGGTAATCAAAGCTGGAAATCAGGACAATTGCAATCTAATCATCTTTCCAAATGATTACAAATACTTTTCAAAGACAAAGTCCATATGCCTAATTGTCTCTGCTCTTGGAAAGGTTACACATTCACCGATAAAAAATACCCATGGGAATGGTCAGTTCTGTGTAATTAGCTCACTCTTTCTTCCACCCTGTTCTAACTATTTCAGTCCAGGGCTCTACACATTTTGGGGTTGGTATTCCTGGTCTTTACTCTCGCTGCCCGTGCCCCCTGCCCTCCCTGACCAACTCCTTTACATTGTGGCCATAATCATCTTGAAAAAGCTGTTTCATTCCATTACTCTTTTCCAGGGTGTAAGATCAAGTTGAAATTATTTGGTCAAGTTTTCAAGACCTTTGTATTTTTAGTAGCAAATCTTATAACGGCCCCAGAATTACCCCCCAGGGCCAGGTCAGTTTCCTCACTGCCTGAGCTTAATACTGTCCTTGCTCTGTGGTCCTTTTTTCCCTCATGCCATTTATTTGCCTTCAATTTCTTGTCTGTTACACTTGACCTGACTGGGTTCCGTTCACCCTTCATTGCCCAGTGCGAGCTCCTTCAGGCTGCCTCCTACCAAGACCTCAGGGGGTTCTCCAGTTTCTCTTACTTCTCTGAGCATCAGGAATCAAAAATGGCATTTTAGGGTGATAAACAAGCGTGCTTCTCTTTCCTACCCAGTTGTAGAACCAAATGAGGAAAAAGGGACTTGAAATATCAATTCTATTATGAGGAAAACCCGAATTGGAACTTGTGATCTACCTAAAGCTAAGGCTGCAGGGAGTTTGACATTCATTTCAGCCCAGAACTGGACAACCATACCCTAGAACCTGGCAGATTGCTGCCCAGAGCGCATTCTCTCTGCCCACAGGCCAACTGGACAAGGCAAGCCAAGGAGGAGGAGGCTGAGCTCCTTCTCCTCAGTGTCCCAACCAGATGAGCCTCTCATCATCCCCTGGGATCAGAAAGAAGCCATAAATATGACCGATGTGAAGTGACTTCACATAGAAATTTGGGGCACCTACTTCTTGGTCAACCTAAAAGATCACACATATATTGACTCTGTTAGTGTTTTATATGTATTAAACATGTCTCCCCAATGAAATTCTAAGCCTGAAGAGGACATGAACCATTATCTGTATTTCTTTTTCATTCCTCACAGGGGTAGGCCCATAATATTGGCCAAAAATTAAATACTGCCTGATTGTTTAACAAATTCAACTATTCTTAATTATTTTTTATAATCAAAATGTATATTATAGATTTGTGTGCATGTTGAAAGTGAACAAAAATATTTGCAGATGACAGTAACCTTAAGAACAGTTATCATGTACATGTCTAAAATACAAATAAGGGGAGAAAAGTCATATATAGAGAATATTTTTATTGAAGTAGATGGTTTTATTAAAAGTTATGATGACTAGCTTTTTTTTTTTTTTAAGATTTATTTATTTACATTAGAGAGAGAGAGAGCACAGGAGGCAGAGGCAGAGGGACAGAGAACCTCAAGCCGACTCCCTGCTGGGTGCAGAGCCTGATGCAAGGCTCGATCTCATAACCCTGAGAACATGACCTGAACCAAATCAAGAGTTGGATGCTCAACCAACTAAGCCACCCAGGCTCCCCACCACTGAAGCTTGTTTTATTTCTACTAGAGTATAAATGAGAACAGCCAACAGTGGAAACAACAATAACCAAACAAATCTTACCACACTTTGTTAGCTCTTTGTGTTAAAGAGGGAAACCAAAGTGTTTATCATTCTGCCTTAATGGGTTACTGTTAGTTACACATTTTACTAATATTATTGAGAGAGCCGAATCCTTTTTTAACCATAACATTTTGGGTTTTCTTCATGTCACAAAATGTGATTAGCTTGAGGAGAGAATAGAAGTGTTTAAACTATTACACCAAATTTTTTAAAAATTATAAAATGGGTAATGTCTATCTAATATAATAATCACAGTCAGTCAATCTTCAAATAGTAAAGCGAGAATTCTTTCAAGGACTAACTGCTCTTGGCGATTTTTATAATGTTATAAAGTTATTCTAAAATTCAAATTGCAAAATTTCTTAGCTTTTCTTTCCATTTGTATCTTGCTACATTTTTTTCTGATATGTGTGAAATACCTAATGGGGAGACAGAGAAACTATTTAAAAATGTTTAGATATAAAAACATATTTATTTATATATAAATTTCATATTATTTAATATGATAAAATATTATATATTACATATTTTTTTCTAATTGACATTTTTCCTTTGGAAAAAGATGACATTGTGTTTTGCTTTCAATGTTCTTTTTGTCTATTTGCTGAGGGACATTATAATCAGCTAAAGCCTGAGCGGCCTATTGATAAGACATACATGCAAAGGCTGGATGTTGTATTCTAATAGGCAATTCTCCAGAGGAAACTCGGGTCTCTTATGTCCTCGATCCTTTCTCATACATAATAAAGAGGTCTCTAGTATGTTGATTCTCTGGCAAGCATATCTCAGTTATAGGCTGTCTATTTAAGAAGACAATATGAAGTTCATGATTTACTTGTAATTGAGCATAAATTGAGTAAAATATTGTACAGCTAGGCAGGGCCATGGATAAATTTGTGTGTGTGTATGTGTGTGCATGCACGAGTGTGTGTGTGTGTGCACGTGCGCCAAGGCTGACAAGTTCCCCCACCACCCACCTTATCCCAGCCACTGATGCCAATATGCTAATACTGAGAGCCTGTTAATATATTACCTTACATGGCAAAAGGGATGTGAGATGTGATTACATTAATGATGTTGGGGTGGGAGATTAGTCTGAATGATCTGTGTGGGCCCAATGTAATCACAAGGGTTTTTATAAGAGAAAAGCGGAATGGTCAGAATCAGAAGGAGATGTGACAAGCAGATGATCAGAGTCAAAGAGTAATCTGAAAATGGCATTCTGCTGACTTTGAAGATGAAGGAGGAGATGACCAGCCAAGGAATGCAGGTCAACTCCAGAAGCAGAAAAGGGAAAGAGAACGATTCTTCCTTCTAGCCTGTGGGGGAGCACAGCCCTGTCAGTATATTGATTACAAACCAAAAGAACCCATTTCAGACTTTTGATCTTCAAAAGTATGAGGTAATAAATGTGGGTTGTTTTAAGTCACTAAATTTGTGGTAATGTGTTACAGCTGCAATAAGAAACCAATACATTGAAACTTACTGAGAAATAGTGGAAACACAAGTATAAGGTGACTTCATATTTTTTAAAACATTTTATTACATTAAAGAAATATATTAATCTTCACAAATGTTTCCAGGCATTTTGAAACAATTGCAATAGTATCAGAAAACTTTCCTAGAACTTCCATTTTTACTTTTCAGAAGGTCCAAAAAATTTCCAAAGCCAACTGGAATGACATCCCTGGTTTTAATGATCTCTATAGATTTAGGTCTAAGTCAAAAGAAGCCTTGAAATCTTGGCTTGGAATACTTAATAATACTAGTCAATAGAACTTATCAGTGTTTTGTACTTGGAATCACTTGTCATCTCACCAGAACTCAATTAATTTAATTCTCACCATTTTCTGGTAATGTTTATTTTTAGACACTGTAGATTTTTAAAAATTTACTTTTTAACCTACCTAAAAAAAAGTCCAATATTTCTGGTTTTGTGAATTTTGAGGAATGCCTATCTTTTTTGCATCCACCACAAGAATTGAAATACAGAATATTTCCACCAGCCAACAATTCCCTTGTGTTACCATTTTGCAGACAAGTCCCACTCCCAACCTCAACACTCAGTGACTTTTATCTATCTTCCATCCCTACAGTTTTATGTTTTCCACAACGCCTTACAAGTGGAATTATACAATAAGTTGTGTAGTTGCTTTTTGGATCTGACTTCTTTTACTTAGTAAAATGCAGTTGGGTTTAAACATGTGGTGGAGTCCCGAAGTAGCTTATCCATTTTTATTGTCAAGTTTCCTGTTGTATGGACGTAACATAGCTGGCTTACGCACTCCCAGTTAAGAGAGGTTGGAGCTGTTTCCAACTTTTGCTTATTTTCAATAAAGCTACTATAAATATTGTGGGTAAGTTGTTTTATTTAATACACTGTTGATTTAATTTCAATTTCCCTGATGAATAATTATGTTAAGCAGCTTTTTACATTCTTATTTATACCTCTATATCTTTTATGGTAAAATATCTCTTCAAATCTTCTGCCAATTTTTTAAAAATTGGGTTTTTGTTCCTTCATGGTTGAGTGAGACAAGTCACTACATATTCTAGATATAATTCCCTCCAGAAAAATCATCTGCAAATGTTTCTCATGGTCTGTGGTTTGTGTTTTCATCCTTTTAATACTGTTGTTCAGAGAACAAAAATTTTTAATTTTGATAAACCTCATTTTTTTATCTATTGTTTCTTTTATAAGTCAGGCTTTGGGGGGGATGTTTTTAAAAAATCTTTGCCAGGGCACCTGGGTGGCTCAGTGGGTTAAAGCCTCTGCCATCAGCTCAGGTCATGATCCCAGGGTCCTGAGATCAAGCCCCACGTCGGGCTCTCTGCTCAGGAGGGAGCCTGCTTCCTCCTCTCTCTCTCTCTCCCTGCCTCTCTGCCTACTTGTGATCTCTGTCAAATAAATGAATAAAATCTTAAAAAAGAACATATTAAAAAATCTTTGCCTAACTTAAGACTACAAGATATTTTCTTTTTTTATCGTTTTTAATTTTAATTCCAATAGAGTTAACATATAATGTTATATTATAATGATAATATATATTTTTATATATAGTTATATATTACATATATTTTATATATTTTTGTATAATTATTATACAAAAGTAATGTACATTAGTTTCAGGTATGTTTCAGTAATATTATCTATTGTTTCAGTTTCCATATGTTCAGTAATATTATATATTAGTTTCACAATACAGTGATTCAACAATTCTATACAACTTTACTCAGTGCTTATAATGATAACTACACTCATAATCCCCTTCACCCATTTCACTCATATTTGTAGATTCAAAACAAGCCTGGAAATCAAATAATATGAATTGTCTAACTTTGTTTTTCCATTATAAATTGTATAACTATCTTAATGTCTTTCCCTTTCTATATGAATTTTAGAATCAGCCTGTCAATTTCTATAATACTCATGGATTATAGAATAGGATTTCTATTGAAATGACATTAAATTCCAATTTGAGAAAAATTAAGAATACTATTGAGTCTTCTAATTCATAATAATTGCACAAGTTTCTATTAATTTTGGTTTTCTTTGATTTCTTTTTCTATAGAGTTCAGTATACTAATTCTGCAAATATATTGTTAGATTTAATATAAATATTTCATTTTTCTTTGCTGTTGTTGTAAAATATATTCTATTTTACACTTAGAATTCTAATTGTTCATTGCTACTATAGAGAAATACAATTTTTTCTTTTTACTATATAAACCTTGCATATTTCAACTTGGTTTCACTGCTAAACTCACTTAACTCTAGGACTTTTTTGTAGTCTTTTTAGTACTATATACATATACAAACATATTGTCTGTAAACAAAGTTTTGGTTGTTCTTTACAATGGAATACCTTTCTTTTCTTTTGTTGTTTTACTGCATTGTCTATGACTTTCAGTGTGAGGAGGGCTAGGAATGATGGCAGCAGCCATCCTTGCCTTGTTCCTCATCTTGAGGGGGAGAAATAAGTCATAAGTGTGATATTGGGGAGTTTTGTAGAAGCCCTTTATCAAGTTTCTATTCCTAGTTGGTTGAAGGTTTTTATTAGTAATAGAAGGTGGAATTTGGCTGTTTTTTTTTTTCCCTGCATTTGTTGAAATACTCATGATTTCTCCTGCTTAGCTTACTAATATGAAGAAGTGCATTGATTGGTATTCAAATATTAAACCAGTCTTACATTTACAGAATGAACTTTGCTTGTTTGTAATGTGTTATGCTTTATTCACATGTTGGTGGAATTGGTTTTATAATAATTTTGAAGATTTTGATATCTAAACTTATGAATGATATTGGCTTATGATTTTCTTTTCTTCTAATGTCTTCAGTTTTGATATACAGGTAATTATGATGTCATAAAAAAACCTTGGGAAGAGTTCCTTTCTATTTTCTAAATAAATTTAAGAAATTATACAGGATATGAATTATTTCTTCCTTGAATGTTTGACCAACTTCACTAGTGAAACTATCTATATCTAGGTGTCTTGTTTTCTTTCTTTTTTTTTTTTTTAATCATTGGGAGCTTTATAACTACTAATTGAAATTTTAAATCATTTTAAGAATCTTCAGATTGTCTATTTCTTCTTGGTTAAAGTCTGGTAGTTTTTGTCTTTTAAAGAATTGGTCCATTTCATCTAAGTGTTTTTCATCTATTCCTTTATTATAACTTTATGGTCCATGAACTCTGTAGTGATGGCATCTTTTTAGTTCTTAATATATTGTCATTTTTCATTTTTGATTTGTTCAAGTCAATCAATCTAGAGGTTTATAAATGATCTGTTCAAAGAAGAAAACTTTGGTTTGGTTAACTTTTTCTATAGTCTTATGTTTCAATTTCTTTGATTCTGTCTTTATTATTTCTTTTCTTCATTTGCTTTAGGTGTTTAGTGTAGGACTACTGGCAATGACTTAGTTTTGGTTTGCCTCAAAAGCCTTTATTTCTCTTTCTCTTATGAGAAATATTCTTGCTGTGTATGTATTTTTTGCTGTTGCTCAGTTTTTTCTTTCATTATTTAAAAGATGTCACTTATGGTGTTCTGTCTTGCATGGTTTCAGAAGAAGTCTTTTTTTTTTTTTTAAGATTTTATTTACTTATTTGACAGAGAGAGAGAGAGAGAGAGAGATCACTAGTAGGCAGAGAGGCAGGCAGAGAGACAGGAGGAAGCAGGCTCCCTGCTGAGCAGAGAGCCCTATGCGGGGCTCGATCCCAGGACCCTGAGATCATGACCTGAGCCGAAGGCAAAGGCTTTAACCCACTGAGCCACCCAGGCGCCCCAGAAGAAGTCTTTTTTAATTCTTACCTTTGTTCCTTTGTAAGTAATGTGTCCTTTTTTCCCCCTGGCTGCCTTCAAGAATCTCTCCTTATCTTTGATTTTCAATGGTTTAAATATGGTATGCCTAGAAGTGTGAGTTTATTCATTTCTTTATCCTGCTTTTGTTCTCTGATCTTCTTAAATGCATAATTTGATATTTATTATTAATTTTGTATAATTCTTAGCTCTTCTTTCTTCACAGATTTTTTTTCTGTTCTGTTCCTTCTGTTCAGCTTCTGGAAGACCAAATACACGTATGCTAGGACATGTGACACTGCATCACAACTCCTGGGTATTCTATTCTGCATGGTATTGTGTCTTTTTTCCTACACTTTTCCCCTCTGCTTCAGTCTGGGTGATTTCTACAGACCTACCATTGACCTATTCCCTGATAGTCTTGAACCTACTAGGGACTCTGTTGATGGCATTCTTCATTTTCACTTTATTTTTCATTTCTATTATGTTCACTATTTCTTCTAGTTCTCATCACTCTATTGAAAATGCTTACCCAGCTTTGCATGGTTTCCATCTTTTCCATTGGAAAATTTAAATATGACATGAATGTAGTTGTTTTAAATTTGCTCTCTGATGTCTGTCACACCTGAATATGGCCTACTGATTATTATTCCTTGGCAACACATTTTGTTTTTTGCTTTTTAGATTAGTTACTCTGCAACCTCAGCTTTCTGATGGGCTTAGGAAAAGTTGTGAAACTGAAATCTGTCAGCTTTATTGCTGTTATTTTTAAGGGTGGGAGTGTTACTCTTTCCTGTTTTCTGTATCCCAAGTGAAAACCAAAACCAGGAATGTATACTTTTAAAAGCCTAGGAAAAACATCTTGAGGAAAACCAACACGAGGAAAACCTTGAGGCAGCATATAGGGTACTGTGTATATGTAGTGGGAGTAAGGTAGGGGAGTCATAAGGGAACAGACACCCAAACAACTATAATACAATTAGTTTTATTTAAAGCATATTAGTCACATGCATATACTGTCAGACCTGGTAGAAATTTAAGCAAAATTATCAATGTGAAATAAGAAGCTTTTTATAAATATTAGTTTTACATATTATAATAGCTTATAATATAGGTTAGTATTTATGTCAATATTGAGAATATTATAGAATAAATAATTTCTACACTGTCATATATATAGTAACTATCGAGGCCACGATTCAGACCCATATTGCCAAAGTTCATGTGCACCCATCAAATTTTATATCCAACTGGAGGTTGGAGGCCAAATGAGAAAAAATCTTATTAAAAATACACTACTAGAGCACTTGTTGTGATGACCACTGGGTGTTACAGGTAGGTGATGAATCACTAAGTTCTGCTCCTGAAATGAATATTATACTGTATGTCAACTAACTGGAATTTAAGTAAAATCTTAAAATAAACAAAAGGTAACTAAAATGAAATTTAGAAAGAAAAAAATTTTTAAACAAGGAGAAAAGCATACTACTTGTGGTAAAGAAATATCAAGACCAGATAAGGTCTTCTGAAATAATTCAGATTGAAGATTAATTAGGGATGCGTTTATAATTAAAAGAGACAAATGAATGTTAGAATTGTATGGAGATCAGATCTCCTGGACCTAGCTAGGTAGGGAGTTAACTAGAACTCAACTGGTGACTGGAAATGCTCAGGTAGATGTTTTGAACAAGGGAAGGATTTAAAGAGGCAGAAGAGGAAAGTGATGAGGTCAGTTCAAATATAATATCTTGAATTGCCAAAAGTGTATATATGGCCTCACATCTAGTAGATACTTAGGAAGAATTAATCTGGGAGAGGAATGAAATAGAGAAATAGAGAAATAGGCTTGGAATATATCTATAAAGAGAAAATAATTGAACCTATGGAAGAAAATGATACTCCAGAATTATGAGGGTGCTGATAAGGATAAAAACAATGTCAAAACTAGTTCTTGATAAACATCTATACTGAGAGAATGGGAAGAGAATGGGAGTGTTCAAAGGACAGTCAAAGAATGGGGAAGTAATCAGAGAGAAGAAATACTTGTTATAAATGTGAAAGGAGGAGGTAGATCTAAAAAAAGAAAAAGAGAAAGAGAAAAGAAAAAAATAAGTTTATGTCAAATGCTCACAGGGTTTTGAGTGGGGGAAAATATGTAAAAAGTCTTTAGGATTTCTTGATGAAGACATTGTTAGTGACGGTTCAGGTAGTCTTGTGGGGCAGAAGCCATAAAATAGGAAAATATATTCTTGTATCTGATTTTTATTAAAATATGCATGCTCGGGACGCCTGGGTGGCTCAGTTGGTTAAGCAGCTGCCTTCGGCTCAGGTCAGGATCCCAGCGTCCTGGGATCGAGTCCCACATCAGGCTCCTTGCTCAGCAGGGAGCCTGCTTTTCCCTCTGCCTCTGCCTGTGCTCATTCTCTCTGACAAATAAATAAATAAAATCTTAAAAAAATATATGCATGCTCAATAGATAAAAATTTATCCACGCATCCTTTCATTCAACAACATATATACTGCTTTGAAAAAGGTTTATATTATGTACAAACAGAATATTTTTTTTTCAAACAGAATAATTTGAAAAGTGATATGCATTGCTAAAATACATTTTATATTTGCTTTCTCCAAATTTTAGTAACATTTATGCAAAAATGGAATTTAAGATTTTTTCAGATTATATTCTCTTTTTTATTCCTTATTATTGTTTTCCTGGAATTCATCAAAATATGGCCATGATTGTAGTACCCATTTTTTTTTCATTTTTTCAGTGCATGAGATAAGTATCTCTTTAAAAATTCTTAGTTCAGGCTGACTTTCTTGATGTTTTACTTGCACAGGCCCATTTTGCTTTCTTTGTTTAGCCAGGCATATTGCTAACTTCAATTGGAATATTGGCCACTCAGGATCACACTATGTTTCAATTTGTATCAATTCTTTGGTTACAGGATTGTTTATACTAAATTCACTGGAAGCAGTGAAATATTCAGCAACGTTGAGCCTGAAAGAGTTAATTTTCAAGACTGAACTGTTCCCATAGTTCCCACTGTAATTGCTGCTGATTATTTTTATGTTGTAATGAAGCAATAATGATCAAAGCATGGGGCATTTCTTAGGGATTCATGACTGGCTGGCTTTGCCTCGGGCCATTAACCCCAGTCATTAATTCCCCTGCGAATGCACTGTGCTTAGGTCATTATTGTTAGTAACAGAGCTGTATGAAAACATTTGCACAAAACTGTTGATTATTTTCTGTACATTCAAGTTTGTGATTGAAAAACTTAAGAGTGATGAAGTTTGGCCAAGAGAAAAAAATAAATTATTGTTCAGTGGAGAGGAATGAGATATTTATGTAACATATATGTACTATGATATTATATATATGTTTATTTACATACACATACATCTATCTAAATGCTTATGTGACTACATGAATAAACATTACATCTTTATTTTCTATCCCTGGGCTGAATAAACATATTTAACTCTTGAATATATTACATCTCAGTTGAAGATTTTAAAAACCACTATTTCTAATTATAATTACATTCTTAATTATGAAAAATAGATACTGAGCAAATGTACTTTTTTCCACCTACCATATATTTGTTCCTCCTTAATACCACTGGCAGAGTGAATATGAATAAAAATTTCTCTGAGAATTAATTTTCTACACAGTAACAAATCAAAAAGCTACCTTTGTTCTCTCCCAGGTGTAATTCCTTAAAATAGTGACAACGGTGACACTGTAATTATCACACTCAAAATGTTTTATTTTTTTAATATTCTGTATTCACATCACAAAAGTTCTCACCAGAAGAATAGCCACCATGTGCGCTATAAGACCGCTTGGAAAGATCAAGTAGCAAAATAACTTAAACTCTGTCTTGAAGTTCAAGGACTACACTCCTAATTAAAGAGCTATAACTGACACTTCATTTCACTTAAGCTTCCCTAAAGGGCAACCAGTTGCCCTCAGAAAGAGGTGAGAGACAAGGAGACACCAAAGGGTCAAATCAGAATCAAGCAAAAGTTAAAATAATGCTGTCTTCCTTTACTCTCTTGTAAATGAAGTTGTTTCTGTGACAGACTTCAGTCATTGTTGAAGTTTAACTTACTAGGAAGGGTAATTTCCTATTTTCATTAAAATTTAAATTTGCACTTTCAAGACCATTGTAGGTAATTGCTACTTAGTTTTTATCTTTTATATTCTTCCATATTTCAAACTTAATAGTGAGGAAGTAAGCAAACAAAAAGAAACAGGATACATCTAAGAGAAGATTTCAGATATTGTTCCTTTGCAAATTTGCTCTATCTAATAGAATTGGAAAACTATAACTAAAAATGTTAGGGACCATACAAATATAAATTTTTTAAAAGATTTTATTTATTTATTTATTTGATAGAGAGAGACACAGCGAGAGAGGGAACACAAGCAGGAGGAGTGGGAGAGGGAGAAGCAGGCTTCCCGCTGGGCAGGGAACCGGATGTGGGGCTCAATCCCAGGACTCTGGGGTCACGACTGGAGCCAAAGGCAGACACTTAACGACTGAGCCACCCAGGCACCCCAGGAATCATATAAATATAAATTTTTTTAAAAACCAGCAAAAAACAATTTATTAAAATGTTAACCCTAAAGACAGTAGAAAACTAATAATTTAGTCTGTATTTCTCTAATAGGTGCAAATCAATGAAATGTGAGTTAGTGGACACATCTGTCCTCATTTTACAGATGAAAAAGCATGGCTCAATTAGCTAATTTAACTTAAGCAAATCACTTAGAGAACAACAGAACCAAGATTTGAACTAATCAAAGGCATACTTTTCTCCCTAATTCTACTTGGTTTTCATATCAGAGAAACATTCACTATTGTGTCTTTTAAACACTTTCTATACACCCATATGACAACATCAACACAACTACTTTCCGTAGATGTTGACATGGTTAATCTTATGTGTCAACTTAGGTGGATCATGGGGTCCAGATATTTAGTAAACTATTCTGGTTATTTCTATGAAGGCATTTTTTTGTTGTTGTTATTGTTTTTGTTTAGTTTTAGTTTTTTGTTTTTTGTTTTTTTAATTTTTTATTTCTTTTCAGTGTAACAGTATTCATTGTTTTTGCACCACACCTAGTGCTCCATGCAATCCGTGCCCTCTCTAATACCCACCACATGGTTTCCCCAACCTCCCTCCCCCCACCCCTTCAAAACCCTCAGTTTGTTTTTCAGAATCCATAGTCTCTCATGGTTTGTCTCCTCCTCCAATTTCCCTCAACTCCCTTCTCCTCTCCATCTCCCCTTGTCCTCCATGTTATTTGTTATGCTCCACAAATAAGTGAAACCTTATGATAATTGACTCTCTCTGCTTGACTTATTTCACTCAGCATAATCTCTTCCAGTCCCGTCCATGTTGCTACAAAAGTCGGGTATTCATCCTTTCTGATAGAGGCATAATACTCCATAGTGTATATGGACCACATCTTCCTTATCCATTCGTCCATTGAAGGGCATCTTGGTTCTTTCCACAGTCTGGCAACCGTGGCCATTGCTGCTATAAACATTGGGGTACAGATGGCCCTTCTTTTCACTACATCTGTATCTTTGGGGTAAATACACAAATGAGGTTAACATTTGAATCAGTGGACATTGAGTAAAGCAGATTTCTCTCCATAATGTGGGTGGGCCTTGTCCCATCAAGTGAAGGCACTAACAGAACAAAGACTGACTTCCCTTAGAGGAAAAGGAACTTCTGCCAGCAGACTGTGTGTAGGTATACACATACACATTCTACTGGTTCTGTTTCTCTGCAGAATCTCAGCTAATACACATAGGGAGGAAAGAGAGATAGGAAATAGTGTGAAAAACCAAAAGTATGTGAAAAAAATACATATGAAGATGACATAATAGGAGTCTGAGAATATCATTGAGTGTGGTTCCAAAGGGATCCCTACCCCTAACTTCAGAAACACATAATCAAACAAAACACCATCACAATCTCTGGGTTGCATATGATGTTTTATTGATACTTTCTTGAACAATGAAATACTAAAACTCTTTATGTTTGGTATACCCAAAATCTGCTTTCTTTTTTAAAAAATCTATGTTCATATGTACTTTGAGATTTAAAATACTTAGAAAATGCTTTTTTGAGAATAATTTTTGAGCAGGACATGGATGAATGGATTTGTGTCTATGGGTATATATGGAAACAATAATTAACTAAATAGGTAAATGTGGAAGTTGGGAAAAATGTATCCTTTGTGATACATATTTTACAAAGCCTCTATTTTTTTAAAAATTAATTTGCCTTAGTGAAAGTACCTAAAAGCCCCTTAACAACACATCATCTCTCCTGGAGGCCCTATATCATTGCAATTATGCCTAATTATACACATAGGGGTGTGTGTGTGTGTGTGTGTGTGCATGTGCACACATATGTATTCATGTTGATATGCAGGGTGGCCCATTTGCAAAGAGCTTCATTTTATACTTTATTGTTTTATTAACAGCCCACCCACATATGCTACAGAAATAATTATACCTATGTAGCTGCTTAGTGGATTTGTCTTCTATAACACTCTTAATAGTGGGGGAGGTTTCCTTGAGAGCAGAGCATCATGGGTAAGGGAGCTTGTTTGGGTTGGCAGCATCTAGAAGAGTCAAGGTTCTTTATTCTGGACTCAGCATTGAGTAAAGAGTCTCTTTGTTTTTGAGGGAAATTATACTTGCTATTCCTATATAACTAATCTGTTATATTGCTCAACTATATCTTTAAAATAACATTTCTGGTGGTGGCAAAGAGGGTAAATGTGAGATAAAAGAAAAAGAACAAAAAACCCAGGAGGAATAATTGGGGTTTCTTTTTGCCATAGATACTGTCCTCTAATTTTGCCTGGATAGAAAGAGTTTTATGTATTTAAGGAAAGATGCCTTCACAGCCACGTCTCTAAGAACCTGTGGGGCACAGATTATGGAAATTTCTCCCACTTTTGGACAGCCCCTTTGGATGATGCCACCTGGCCTGCCTTCTCTGAAGTCACCCCTGTGCTACAGCATTTTCAGGATGGAAGGAAAGAAAGACCTCCTTCCTTAGGAATAAATACACATGGACAGAAAAAGCCAGCAGATAGATGCTGCTGCCTCTATGGTTACTTCACAGAATAGAAAAGCAGCAGGTTCATACACATTAATTTCATTCTCTGTGTTGTCTGTCATGAGAAGAGCTCAATTTCATAGTTTGATGATGAATTACCTGGTGATCAATGAAAAATGAAGTATTATTCATGATAATTAAGGGATTAAAATTAAAAGTTTTTATTTCAGAATGGTGCCCAAAGCAAAATTTTACATAACAGAATTATCTATCCTTGCTTAAGATGTATGCATTCTTCCCTAGGAGAACAATTTTTAAGGTTTTGTTTATTTATTTGACAGAGAGAGTGAGAGAGCACAAGCAGGGATAACAGAAGAGGGAGAGAGAGAAGCAGGCTCCTCGCTGAGCAGGGAGCCCAATGTGGGGCTCAATCCTAGGACCCTGGGACCATGACCTGAGCCAAAGGTAGACACTTCCACTGAGCCACCCAGGTGACCTGAGAACAATTTTTAAATAATATTTGTTAACTGCTATTCCATTCACAAATGTAACAGAGATTTCAACAATCCTACCACCCCAAAATAGTGGTTTTTCTCTTCTTTTCATATTTATATATAATAAAAATGGTATTATGAAAATGCACAAATATTTTAGACATTATTTAGTTCAAGAATGCTGTTCAGTACAGAATACTGGAACTCATTTACTAACATTTGATAAAGATGCTACGGAGCTTCCAATGGTGATTCAGTTACACTATAAATAACTAAATGGTCATTTTAAAATACAGTCTCTGACAAATATGTCACTTACTTCTTTAGAGAAATCTCTATCACTCTTTATGTAGTTCCCTAGGACCACATTTCTATGAAATTCTTGCTGAAATTGTAAGATTTTCTTATATTTATATGTTCTTATGCTGTTAAAAGTAATTCATATTCATTATCTTAAGTTTTCTCTGTTTCATGAAGATAATAATAGACAATTATCTCTTATTTTTTCAGATGTATAAATTAAACCCCATCAGACTTGTCTAAGTTTTCACAAATAAGATGATGGTAGTTGAGCCTAACCTAAAACCTAAATGTCTGGTTCACAAAAAAAAAAGTCATATGTTATATCATGGATTCCTAAATTTATTCATATAAATAATCATCAGCAATTGCTTAAAAATTGGAGCAGAATTTTGAACCCATCATTTTAGGCCACTCTTAGGTCTCTCTGATTTATCTGTTTCACTGGCCATTATGGAACTTTCTTGGGTTCCGGGACCATCGATCCATGTATGTCTCACCATTTTAGTGCCCCCAAATGAGTATCTACAATAAGATCAAATTATTTCCTCCAAATTAAATACAATAATTTATTTTCTTATACATTCCTTTATTTAGTGCCACAAAAGTCCCAACCTAAACTGAATAGCCACTGGAAATCCAAACAAGCCAGAGAATAGTCTAAGCTTACAGGAAGTGGGTGGGCAGCAAGGATAAGAAGGGGGGAGTAAAAAGTAAGTGTTGTGAAGGGCATTTGAATTTCCACATTAATCCCAAACCTCAGGCTTCTTAACTCCTTGGGACAATGTTTAGATATGAATTCCCAAACCAATGAATCAAATCCTGCTGTTATATTCAGTTATCCTCAACTGTCTTCTGGCCCCTTTCTTTCTTAGAACAACACCAGAGCCTTGGGGGATGGAGACCATAATCTAATTAAATAAAATCCTTTATCATTAGGGTTCTTGTATCAAATTAAGATCACAGTTTTGGGTGCAGGCAAAAGACTATAATCCAGGAGAGAAAGTTGTTTCTCATCACCAACTTTAACATCAATATTTCAAGAAATGAAGGCAACTGGGGACAGATAAAGCAGAGCAGTCAATAAAATGTCCCACCAGCAGCTCTGAACAAAGAAATTTTAATAGCATATCTGACCTCTGGATTGTGGTTATAGGGCTAAAAGTGAATTCATCCTTGAAAGTAATTGAGGAAAACACTGTGGCTGATCTGAGAGGGAAGAATTTGTGTTTTCGAGCAGAGGTAAGTTATGGGAGTAAAGTGATTTCACTCACTGTCTCTGTGCTAGTGTGGCCTGAGTATTTTCCGTTACATGGGAATTAGGTGTCTCTGTGCAAGGCCCTGTGCCAAGTTTCAGGGGAATTTCAAAAGGAATTAAGACAAATTCCTTTAATTTAAATATAGGTGCTTAGAATCAAATTAAATGTCAAAAAAGAGGAATAAATAGAGAATAAAAACAAAAATTTTTATAGAGAATGGAGGGGACAGTGTACGTGGAAATGGTAATCTTTAAGCTGTGTGACCAATTTTATCACATAGACAAAATAACTAGGCATCTGGGTTGAATCACATTGATCCATGATTATTGTTTTTACTGAATAGAGATTGGGATAAAACCTTCAAATTATATGGAAGATCATTATTAAAAAGATCCCTATGAAATATGATGTTGAAACTATTAGAGAGTATGGTCAATTGTTTTGTTCTTTATAACACAGGGTCCCAAGAAAAATTGCCAAAAATAGTTCTGCTCAATTATTGGTTTTATTGTTTGAACTCTCTAAATTTTGTAACTGACCAGGTTTTAATTTTAACACAGGCTGTTAGAATGGAAATCTGTGGCCCAGCCATAGTTCTGGCTTTATTTGGTAATCCTATTCTTGTTCTCCTTTATTCTTTTACCCCACTCTTAAGTCTGCTTATTAAATTTTATATATCTTACCTTTAATCCTTTCTGGAGGATGTAGTATAAATACAGCATAAGAAAAAAACGGAAAAGGAAAATAAGGAAAAGATTATTTTAATGTAGAGATAACCAGATTCTAAACACGGATGTGGTTTAGAGAAGTCTCTGATATCCTTTAAAGCATAATGTTTCTGCTTGCTTCTGAAAAGTACTATTCTTCTGGTAATGGCTTCAGAAAGTGATGGCATCAGATTTGGGGCTCGGGGACACTATCGAACCAAAGAAATGTTGAATCACTTGAAGATTTTCAGTCCAGTGTTTGCATACAGAATTGAAAGAAAGTTATTCCTCACCTTCTTGGGTTGTGGTAAAAGAGCCAAGATGACAGGAGTAATGTACTAGTTTCCTAGGGCTTCCCTAGGAAAATATGACAGATGCATTGGCTTTTAGTTCTAAAGGCTAGAGATCTGAAATGCATATGTTTTCAGAGCCATGCTCCCATTGAAGGCTCTGAGGAGGATCCTTCCCTGACTCTTCCTAGCTTCTGGTCATTGGCATTCTTTGGATTCCTTGGTGTGTGGCCACATCACTCAAATAGCTGTCTTTGTCATCACATGGCAGATGTGACTCAAAGAGTTGCCTCTGTCATCACCTTCCCTATGTATGTGTCCCTGCTTTCTAAGATCCACTACTATAATCACAGTAGTTCTTCAGAAGCAAGCAAAAGTTTTCTGCTTTAAAGGTTATTTACAGACTCTTAGAAACAACACGCGAATTCAGAATTCTGGTTATCCTTATGCTAAAAACTTCAATGATTATACAATTACCACTTTTTTTCCACCCCAATCCCTCTCTAATCCAGTATGATCCTATCTTAGCTTGATTATATCTACAAATAGCCTCTTTCCAAATAAGATAAAATTTAAGTACTCACAGTTAGGAACCGAATTTGAACTTCCTTTTCAGAAGTAATTCAACCCATAACAAGTAGTAACAATAGTAATAATACAGTAGTAATTATATTTACTACAAGCCAGGCTTTGGCTTCCTCCTCCAATAAGTAAACCACATATTACTCAGTTCGAGAGTTGGGTAAATTTATATTTGCTATACTCATCTCCCAACCTTTTCACTTGCAGTGACACCTGGTCTCTATCTCTATATGTATATTTGAATTATTTCTCACTGTATAGCCCCTTCAGATGAAGGGTTCATTGGCTGGGACAACCAGAGGATTATATATATTTCAGCTGCTAATAAGATTCCTCCTTCCATTTGACCCACACTGGACCCTGGAGAGCAAGTGATAATGCATATTCTTGTAGACTCAAACTCCTGGAATATTCACACAGGGAATCCCACACAAGCCAGCTGGCTTCCCCAGGGTAAGGAGTTTCTGTTGACTCCAGTTCCAGTAGAAACCTTTGTCATCTGAACATGCATGGAATTTGGAGCTAGATGGAAATGAGTTCAAACTCTGATTTTACAAACACAGATGTTGACACAGACAATTCTGTGGGTCATCTGGGCTTGGAGAAGCACAACCATGTGCAGAACTGAATCCCAGTTTCCCTGACACAGCAAAGCCTAAAGCAAAACAACATGAGTTCTATGACTCTCCTAGGAAACATGCCAGTTCATCAAGAGAGATAAATGTTGTTCACATACAACTCTAGAGTAATTGAACAAAACATGCATTCTGGTTTTGCCACTTCTGAGGTATGTGAACTCATATATTAATTCAACCCGTAAAATAAATTTTTTGATGCATAAAATGAAATAAAAATAGCTTATAATTTAGTTATGAGAAGTCAGGAAAGCACTAATTAAATTTTCATCCCTGTTCTGGCACACAATAGAGACTTAATAACTATTGTCTTCCACACATCCTGTGTAAACACCAATAGAGTTCACATGTCATAAGTGACCATTCTATAATGCTCAGCTTTTGGATAAGTTTTATGGCATATTGAAATGTATTTTGTTGAATATTTGTGTCCATGGTATTCCAAGAAATTTCCTTTAATTTCTTTCAATTATATGTATTTGTTTACATACTTATTTTTTCTCCACTACTCAAATTAGTCATATTTGCACAGATTTTGTGAGCCAGACCTCTAAGATTACCCTTTTCCAACCTACCTAAACCAACAGTTTTCAAATTACCAGAATGAAATGCTGCCTAGAATTAAAGGAGGCATCTTCTCCTTCTTTTAATTTTCAAGTCTCCAAAGGCTCCATTAACACCTAGCGTGAAATAACTTGGAGGCACAATATCATGATTTGAAAAATGCAAAATCTCTCTAGTTGTTGGCCAAATCTCTCATTTCAAGACACAAGACAAAAGCAGCAAGGCCATATCAAAATGCAAGAAAATTTATATGAAAACTTTAATGAAAGGAACACTAGTTTTTCAGACATTGGTATCAAAAGGTTGACTATGTAATTCACAGATTACATATAATTTCAAAAAAATCATTTATAAGTGATGATTATTATGGTTCATTTATCAATTTATAAATAATGATAAAATAACTGCAATAAAGTAGGTTTCTGGTTTTGTTGTTGTTTTAAATAAGAGAGTAAGTACCTATTGATTCACAGTTTAAAGCAGATAACCTACCAGAACTCCTTTTCTGGGTGGGGTAAAGGAATTGGGAAGACGAAAGAAAACTTTTTAAAAGATACATTATTTGGATAAACAATTTAATAAAAGGATAATGACATACCAGTGAATGTTTATATACTTATAAAATCCCCTCTTAATGATATCTGTCTTCAACTACCCATAAGCTGAACTTAGTACCCCATAAGACTGCTACAACACCCTCTATATTAACAGAAGTGTGATTATAGAATTTAAGTCTCTTGAAGTTTATAGTGTTTCCTGCTTTGTGAAATCAGGATAAAATCTGCTTTCATTGGTAAATCTGTTATACTAGGGTCAAGGCAAGCTGAGACTCTGAGTGACAGCTTCTGAAGAGTTAAACATGTATTTCACGCTTTAAAATAACTAATCCAGGCATGTGTGCTTGGGAAACATTGGAAAAATGTCATAGTGATATTGATATATGCTTCCTTAACTTGTAGTATAATTTTAGTAACCTCCTCAAAATAGTTTCCTTTCTGTAATTGGCATTATTTCTGTTTTCTGTCTTGTGTTTTAACTAAATGAGTATCAGTCTGGTTTCTTGGTCTTTCATGAAAGCATGCTATATTTTGAGCATGTGAAGAAATTACATTAACAAAAATATAGAAATAGCATTACTGTTAAGTACAATGTGCACTATTTAAACTCATTCATCCAACCGTTCACTTCACAAATGTTTGGATGTCTAAAATATCTGAATCACCATTACTAAAATGTGATACTGTTTACTTGGAAATAATTTTAAACATACAGAAAAGTTGCAATACAGAGCAAAGAACTTTTATACACCCTTTACTCAGATTCATCAGTTGTTAACATTTTTGCTCTACTTACTTTGTCATTGTGTATATCCACATGTCTGTCTATCTATACTTTTTTTTCTTATCCCTTTATTCTTAAACACTCCTGGGTATATTTCCTAAGAATAAGAATATTCATTCATGACCTCTGTACAGTTAAAAATTTTAGGGATTTTAATATGGATTCACTTTATAGGTTTTATACTCCACATTTTCCAGTTTTGTCACTAACATTTCTTATAGCATTTTTTTTTTTCTCCTGAGTCCAAAATCACATACTGCATATGGTTATCCTGCTTCTTGTTTTCCCTAATCTGGAACATTTCCTCAGCCGTTCTTTGTCTCTCATAACAATAATTTTTTTTAATACTACAGACCCTTTTTTCTCTTTAATATTGTTTTTAATAGGATTATAAAAATGTTCCTCATATTTAGAGTTAATTTATATATTCCAGGTCTAAATTCTACATAGTGGATATTGCGTCTTATTCAAGATGTCAAATCAGGAAGTTTACAATTGTCTGTCTGTCCAATGGTAATATCAATTTGGATCAAGGGGTCACAGTACTGCCTGAGTTTTCCACTGTAGGGATACCATGTTTCCCTCTGCATGTTATAAGCAATCTGTAGATAAAGACTACAAAACCATGAAAAATTCTGCTCTTCATTAAAATCCCCCTCCATATTTAATTGGAAAAAAATCTTTGTCACGATGAATGCAAAATAATGATTTTATAACTCCTGTACTGTCTCTACCTTCATGGATCAGCATTCTATTTGAAGAAAGATCTCTCCCTTCTTCCTTCTTTCCTTCCCTTACTTACTAATTGATTATCAGCATGGATCCCTGTGTTACTATTCTTTTCCCTTTGGTTTAGAATTCATTACTCCCTTCTTAATTATCTTGTTCCTTGGAGTGGGAGCACCTTCAAGCTGACAAAGGTGTCCTTTTAAAGCTCTTCATTTCCTTCTGTCCATTTTTACTTTCTGGCATAATAAATTATTCCAAACTCAACTTACCCTGTTCTAGACCATGAGGTGGTAAATTCCCTGAGTATTTCTACTTAATGTTTCACAAGAAGTATTACAGAGGTGTGTGGACTCTACATATGCCCACTGCCAGTGGAATTTCTTTACTTCTCGATCTTTGCAAAAGACAAAACTAGTATTTCTTTTTTTTTTTTTTGAAGATTTTATTTATTTGACAGAGAGAGATCACAAATAGGCAGAGAGGCAGGCAGAGAGAGAGGGGGAAGCAGGCTCCCTGCCGAGCAGAGAGCCCGACGTGGGACTCGATCCCAGAACCCTGAGATCATGACCCAAGCTGAAGGCAGAGGCTTAACCCACTGAGCCACCCAGGCACCCCAAAACTAGTATTTCTAACATAAATTCATACGGGTACTTCCAGTTGCCATCCATCTCAACATGGTTCTTCTTCCCCTCCCTGCTCCTGCCATATTTACATTTTCCTTCATTTTTAGTAAGGATCCTGGCTTCCAGCAACATTAATACACTCACTCATGTGCTCAACCCTCCAAGTCACCTGTAATGATTTGATCATAGCTTCATCTATATTACTACAAAAAAAGAATTTATTGAAAGAGCTCAAGATTTATTTGCACTTCTACCTCAAATCCCAATATCCCGTTCCTCCACTGAGTAGGATATAATGTAGTTACACACTATGTTCAAAAGTTATACTTTGGTTCAACTTTGTTTACCTTTGGTCTGCCTTTTAACCCCTTTAGTGTAATTTTCTACTTTTGATATACAGCCGAGTTCATTTGTTTCAGTTTTTGTTCCTTTTTCTTCTCATTGTTGTTGACTTATTTTTAATTTTTGAATATGTAAAACATTAAGATGCTTGTAAGAGTCAAAACTATGTAAAAGCGGGGGGGGGGGGCGAGAAGATGGCGGGGAAGTAGGAGGAGGCGCCTTTTCAACCTGTACCCTAAAGTGAGCTGATTACCTACCAAAGAACTCTGATCACCCATAAAATCAGCCTGAGATCAGAATTATGCACGTCTGGATCTCTACAGGGGCAGAAGACACCAGTGGGCAGGTAAAGCAGAGTGGGAACGTCGGACTGATATCAGAAGATAAACTAAAGGGGGAGGGAGCCACCAGTGGTGACCGATTGGAAAGTAATACCCCAATACGAGAGTGCCCTGCATCTGGGGACCAGCATTAACTTGGAGCCTGGTTGAAAGCACTCAAAGAGAGCAAAGGATCACGGGGGGGGGGGGGGGGGATATTGTGGGAATCGGGGCAGCTAGGGACAGGGGCTTAAGTCCCCGGACCCAGGACAACCTCCCCTGGCGCTGAGCCAGATAGAGTGTGGCGGAGAAACCAGGTCTTGGTGCCTGAGCCACCAGCGTGCCCGAGATTGCGTGGAGTCTGGCTCCTGTGAGGGGCTGGGAGCCTCTCCAGATGGCAGGATGCACTAGCTCTGCTACAGAGCCTGAGACACGCGCGCCCCTCACCCTCCCCTGAGAGAGGTGCACAAAGGCCCACCCGGTGCTCTTAGATCCGAGCCATTGTTTCAGAGCCTGAGACACGCACCCCAAACTCTCCCCTGAGAGAGGTGTGCGAAGGCCCAGCCTGGTGCTTTCATGGGACCTGCGCCCCGTTCTCAGAGCCTGAGAAGTGCGCGCGACCCACAGCCTCCCCTGAGAGAGGTGCGCACAAGCCGGGCGCTCTTAGACCCAGAAAGACCAGGCACTCCTAGCCCGGGCCAGCGGGAAAATCTCAGTGTGCGATCGCTGCTTGGAACCTCTCTGGTGGTCTGGAGCTGCCCAGACAGCCACCGCTGTTGTGGTTTTGGGTACAAGCAAAAGATCCTGCATCCCCAGGGACCGCGACTTGGAACCTGCTCTGCCAGCGGCCAAGGGGGAATTTACATGGGCTCTGCAACACCCACAGAAGAGCATACTGAGGCTTCTCTCTGAGAGGGAGGTCAGGGTGCAGTTTGCTTTCCTCTAAACCTACAAAAACCATCAAAAGCGGTCAAGGCGAGAGGAAAAAAAAAAAAAAGTGAACAAACATAAAAACCTCCAGAGAACAAAAGCCTGAAAAAAACCAGTTTCCTCAGAGCCCACCCCTTTGAGGGGGGCAGGAGGACTTAACTCAGGGAACATCATTGACTGAAAACCTACATGGGCCTGCCAGAAAACCAACCAGGAAAGAAAAAAAAAAAAGACTATAAGAGAACAACCACCACTACTTCATAGGACAACTTTTATTTTTAATTTGTTCCCACTATTCTGGCTCATTTTTTTTTAAATATAGATAATTTTTTAACCTATTTACCATCATGGTGAGCTGTCCAGTACATCAAATTCCATAATAACCTTCTAACCTGAACTTTTTGATACATATACCTGTGTTTTTCTTTTGCATTTCTATTTTTTAAATTTCTTTTTTTTTTAATTTTAGCTTAGTTTAGTTTAATTTATTCCTTTTTTATTTTTATTTCCTAATATTCATATAGAGTTAAACTTCAAAGTAATCCCCTTTCCCCAATCAATACTACACCTATAGGTAAACCAATTTTTAATCCCCCTTTATCTTAGGAAAGTTGAGTCCTTTAACAAAGATATCAAGATACATCCAGGAAGAATCAAAACAAACTTCCTCGCCCACACGGAGAATTTATAACCACTCTCCCATCTTTTTCTTCCACCAGTGTTTCTGTGTTTTTGTGTTTGTCCTGATAGTATATAAATCTTACACTTGGGGTTCTTTTTGACAAGGTTCTTCCTTTATTTGCTTATATATATATATATTTTTTTCTCTTGTCATATACTTTTATCAGTCTTTTTGTTTGTCTGTTTTTGTTTGTCTGCTTCATAAACCTTACCTTGGGGCCCATTTGGGCTGAACCTTCTCTTTTATCTTCCCTTTCTTTCCTGTCTCTCTCTCTCTCTCTCTCTTTTTTTTTCTTTTTCTTTTCTTTTTTCTCTCGTTTGGGTGGGGAATCCTGATTGCTCAGAAGTGTTCCAGGGTGCACCTTGACTGCACCACGGTCGATATATCTAGCTACATCTGTTCAGTCATCTCTCACCAAAATGACTAGGAGGAGGAATGCCCAACAGAAGAAAAATACAGAGGATGGGCCTTCTGCAACAGAGCTAATGGCTATCAACATAGACAATATGTCGGAAAGAGAATTCAGGCTAACAATTATCCAGGCAATAGCTAGGTTGGAGAAAGCCATGGATGACCAAATGGAATTGATTAGGGCAGAACTGAAAGCGACCAGAGATGATGTTCACAATGTTAGGGCAGAACTGAAAGCTACCAGGGATGAGGTTCACAATGCTCTCAATGAGTTCCAATCTAATCTAAATTCTCTAAAAGCTAGGGTAACTGAGACAGAAGATAGAATTAGTGATCTGGAAGACAAACAGATACGGAGAAAGGATCAGGAGGAAGCCTGGAACAAACAACTTAGAAGCCATGAAAACAGAATCAGGGAAATAAATGATGCCATGAAACATTCCAATGTCAGAATTATTGGAATCCCTGAAGGGGAGGAGAAAGAAAGAAGTCTAGAAGATATAGTGGAACAAGTTCTTCATGAAAATTTTCCCAATCTCGTGAATGGAACCAGCGTTCATGTACTAGAGGCCGGACGGTCTCCACACAAGATTATAGATTCCAAAAAAACATCAAGGCACCTGATAGTCAAATTGAAGAATCATAATTGTAGATATAATCTCTTGAAAGCCGCTAGGACAAAGAGGCTCCTTACTTACAGAGGAAAGCCCATCAGAATAATGTCAGACCTATCCACAGAGACCTGGCAAGCCAGAAAGGGCTGGCAAGATATATTCAGGGCACTAAATGAGAAGAACATGCAGCCAAGGGTACTTTATCCAGCAAGACTGACATTCAAAATGGATGGAGAGATAAAGAGTTTCCAAGACCAGCAAGGCTTAAAAGACTATTCAACCACCAAGCCGACACTGCAGGAAATATTAAGGGGGGTTCTATAAAAGAGGAAAAATCCTAAAAATATCATTGAACAGAAATATAGAGACAATCTACAGAAAGAAAGACTTCAAAGGTAACACGATGTCAATAAAAACATATCTATCAATAATCACTCTCAATGTGAATGGCCTAAATGAGCCCATAAAATGGCAAAGGGTTGCAGATTGGATAAAACGACAGGACCCATCCATATGTTGTCTACAAGAGACCCATATTGAACCTAAAGATACACCCAGACTGAAAGCGAAGGGATGGAGAACCATCTTTCATGCCAATGGGCCTCAAAAGAAGGCCGGGGTAGTGATTCTCATATCAGATAAATTAGATTTTAAACTAAAGACTGCAGTCAGAGATACAGAAGGACACTACATCATTCTTAAAGGGACTATCCACCAAGATGATCTAACAATTGTAAATATCTATGCCACCAATATGGGAGCAGCCAATTACATAAGAAAACTGTTAATCAAGATAGAGAGTCATATTGATATGAATACATTAATACTAGGAGATCTTAACATGCCTCTCTCAGTAATAGACAGATCATTGAAGCCAAAAATCAATAAAGAAACAAGAGCATTGAATGACACATTGGACCAGATGGACCTCATAGATATATACAGAATATTCCACCCTAAAACAACAGAATACTCATTCTTCTCAAGTGCACATGGAACCTTCTCAAGAATAGACCACATACTGGGTCACAAATCAGGACTCAACCGATACCAAAAGACTGAGATTATTCCCTTCATATTCTCAGATCACAATGCTTTGAAACTGGAGCTCAATCACAAGGAAAAGTTCAGAAGCAACTCAAACACCTGGAAGCTAAAGACCACCTTGCTTAAGAATGCTTGGATCAACCAGGACATCAAAGAAGAACTGAAACAATTCATGGAAACCGATGAGAATGAAGACACTTCGGTCCAAAACCTATGGGATACAGCAAAGGCAGTCCTAAGGGGGACATACATAGCCATCCAAGCCCCCCTCAAGAAAATTGAAAAATCCAGAACACAGCAGCTGTCTCTACACCTTAAAGAACTGGAGAATCAACAACAAATCAAACCAACTCCACACATAAGAAGGGAAATAATCAAGATTAGAGCTGAAATCAATGAGGTAGAAACCAGAGATACAGTAGAACATATCAATGAAAGTAGAAGCTGGTGTTTTGAAAGAATCAATAAGATCGATAAACCACTGGCCACACTAATCCAAAAGAAAAGAGAGAAAGCCCAAATTAATAAAATTATGAATGAAAAGGGAGAGATCACAACTAACACCAAGGAAGTAGAAACAATCATTAGAAGTTATTATCAACAGTTATATGCCAATAAGCTAAGCAACCTAGATGAAACAGATGCATTCCTGGAAAACTATAAACTCTCAAAATTGAACCAGGAAGAAATTCACAACCTGAATAGACTGATATCTAGTAACAAGATTGAAGCAGTGATCAAAAACCTCCCGGGGCGCCTGGGTGGCTCAGTGGGTTAAGCCACTGCCTTCAGCTCAGGTCATGATCTCAGGGTCCTGGGATCGAGTCCCGCATCAGGCTCTCTGCTCAGCAGGGAGCCTGCTTCTCTCTCTCTGCCTGCCTCTCCATCTACTTGTGATCTCTCTCTCTGTCAAATAAATAAATAAAATCTTTAAAAAAAAAAAAAAAAAAAAAAAAAAACCTCCCAAAAAACAAGAGCCTAGGATCTGACGGATTCCCTGGAGAATTCTATCAAACTTTCAAAGAAGAAATAACACCTATTCTCCTGAAGCTGTTTCAAAATATTGAAGCAGAAGGAAAACTTCCAGACTCTTTTTATGAAGCCAGAATTACCCTGATCCCCAAACCAGGCAAAGACCCTACCAAAAAGGAGAATTTCAGACCAATATCACTGATGAATATGGATGCTAAGATTCTCAACAAGATCCTAGCAAACAGGATCCAACAGCACATTAAAAAGATTATCCACCATGACCGGTGGGATTCATTCCTGGGCTACAAGGATGGTTCAACATTCGCAAATCAATCAGTGTGATAGAACAAATTAATATGAGAAGAGAGAAGAACCACATGGTCCTCTCAATTGATGCAGAAAAAGCATTTGACAAAATCCAGCATCCGTTCCTGATTAAAACGCTTCAAAGTATAGGGATGGGGGAACATTCCTGAACTTCATAAAATCTATCTATGAAAGACCCACAGCAAATATCATCCTCAATGGGAAAAAGCTTGCAGCCTTCCCGTTGAGATCAGGAACACGACAAGGATGCCCACTCTCACCACTCTTGTTCAACATAGTATTAGAAGTCCTAGCAACAGCAATCAGACAACAAAGAGAAATAAAAGGTATCCAAATTGTCAATGAAGAAGTCAAACTCTCTCTCTTCGCAGATGACATGATTCTTTATATGGAAAACCCAAAAGACTCCACCCCCAAACTACTAGAACTCATACAGCAATTCAGTAACACAGCAGGATACAAAGTCAATGTACAGAAATCAGTGGCTTTCTTATATACGAACAATGAAAATACAGAAAGGGAAATTAGAGAATCGATTCCATTTACTATAGCACCAAGAACCATAAGATACTTGGGAATAAACCTAACCAAAGAGGTAAAGGATCTGTACTTGAGGAACTACAGAACACTCATGAAAGAAATTGAAGAAGACACAAAAAGATGGAAGACCATTCCATTCTCTTGGATCAGAAGAATAAACATTGTTAAAATGTCTATACTGCCTAGAGCAATCTATACTTTCAATGCCATTCCGATCAAAATTCCACCGGTATTTTTCAAAGAGCTGGAGCAAATAATCCTAAAATTTGTGTGGAATCAGAAGAGACCCCAAATTGCTAAGGAAATGTTGAAAAACAAAAATAAAACTGGTGGCATCACGTTACCTGATTTCAAGCTTTACTACAAAGCTGTGATCACCAAGACAGCATGGTACTGGCATAAAAACAGACACATAGACCAGTGGAACAGAGTAGAGAGCCCAGATATGGACCCTCAACTCTATGGTCAAATAATCTTCGACAAAACAGAAAAAAATATACAGTGGAAAAAAGACAGTCTCTTCAATAAATGGTGTTGGGAAAACTGGACAGCTATATGTAGAAGAATGAAACTCGACCATTCTCTTACACTGTACACAAAGATAAACTCAAAATGGATAAAAGACCTCAATGTGAGACAGGAATCCATCAGAATCCTAGAGGAGAACATAGGCAGTAACCTCTTCGACATCGGGCACAGCAACTTCTTTCAAGATATGTCTCCAAAGGCAAAGGAAACAAAAGCGAAAATAAACTTTTGGGACTTCATCAAAATCAAAAGCTTCTGAACAGCAAAGAAAACAGTCAAGAAAACAAAGAGGCAACCCACGGAATGGGAGAAGATATTTGCAAATGATAGTACAGACAAAAGGTTGATATCCAGGATCTATAAAGAACTCCTCAAACTCAACACACACAAAACAGATAATCATATCAAAAAATGGGCAGAAGATATGAACAGACACTTCTCCAATGAAGACATACAAATGGCTATCAGACACATGAAAAAATGTTCATCATCATTAGCCATCAGGGAGATTCAAATTAAAACCACATTGAGATACCACCCTGCACCAGTTAGAATGGCCAAAATTAGCAAGACAGGAAACAACATGTGTTGGAGGGGATGTGGAGAAAGGGGAACCCTCTTACACTGTTGGTGGGAATGCAAGTTGGAGTAGCCACTTTGGAGAACAGTGTGGACATTCCTCAAGAAATTAAAAATATAGCTTCCCTATGACCCTGCAATTGCACTGGGTATTTACCCCAAAGATACAGATGTAGTCAAAAGAAGGGCCATCTGTACCCCAGTGTTTATAGCAGCAATGGCCACGGTTGCCAGACTGTGGAAAGAACCAAGATGCCCTTCAATGGACGAATGGATAAGGAAGATGTGGTCCATATACACTATGGAGTATTATGCCTCCATCAGAAAGGATGAATACCCAACTTTTGTAGCAACATGGACGGGACTGGAAGAGATTATGCTGAGTGAAATAAGTCAAGCAGAGAGACGCAATTATCATATGGTTTCACTTATTTGTGGAGCATAACAAATAACATGGATGACAAGGTGAGTTAGAGAGGAGAAGGGAGTTGAGGGAAACTGGAAGGGGAGGTGAACCATGAGAGACTATGGACTCTGAAAAACAATCTGAGGGATTTGAAGGGGCGGGGGATGGGAGGTTGGGGGAACCAGGTGGTGGGTATTAGAGAGAGCACGGATTGCATGGAGCACTGGGTGTGGTGCAAAAACAATGAATACTGTTATGCTGA
>NW_019154086.1:83836951-83849451 GCF_002288905.1 Enhydra lutris kenyoni | reverse complement strand
TAATCTGCTCCTGACTGAGGTAGAAGGAGAGGAATAAGGGAATCAGAAGAGCAGATTCCTTTTATGATCCCCAAGGTTGAATCTCCCACTTATGCTTGTAACCTAAGTTACAGGGTCCCATTTACATGGAGTTTGAAAGCTGTGTGTGTGTGTGTGTATGTGTGTGTGTGTGTGTGTGTTTCTTTCTTTCAGGAGGCCATAGGCATAGCTAAAAAGTAGAGAATTCTGTTAATTTAGGGGAAAAAAATAAAGATGAGAATAAGAACTTGGGACACCTAGCAAACTTTAAGTCCTACATGTCCAAAATGGAAAGCTTCAATATTCTTTCCTCACACATTTCAAAGTAAGATTTATTTTTCCAATTCCAATTTTTCCTCTCAAAAATTTCATCGGTACTCAAGTTTGTTGTTCATCATTGATTATTTCCTCCTTCTCACCTGTCCCAATTTATCAGAAAGTCCTACTCATATCTTATATATTTTATGTCTGTATCAGTCCATCTCCAAAGCTGCCTTCCCCCAAGCTGATGTCCTCTATTTTTGGTTCTCTATAATTCTCTTCTATCTGGTCTCACTCCTACACATTTGTTCACTGACCATCTATTATCCAAAGAGATGTCAGTGATACTTCAAAAATGGAAATCATATTATATCATTTTTTTTCATTTACAAGTGCAATTGCAGGCAGCATAATGTCCAAAAACCTCTGTTCTACGTATTCTGAGCTGCTTCCTTTCCCATTCATTTTGTATCGCTGTCCTTATTGGCCAGATTTCAGTCAATTTGGCCTTTGGTTGTTTTGTTCCTCAAAGGTAAGGGCACTTGAAGCTTATTACTCTCTCTACGTGATAAATTGATTTTTGTTTCTTTTTCATTTTTGTCTCTTTAGCATTCTGCATGGTGGGATATTTCTCATCTGATTGGTATTACATCTCACAAGACCTGAATCCACCTCTTCAGAAAAGGCTTTTCAGACCAACATCTCCAGAATGGTTCACTCTAGAATTACCCTACATCACATCAGCCTTTAGGTGTCCTTTGGACATTTATTTGATCTCTAATTATTCTGTGTATTGGTTTATTTAATCTGTCTTTTCTACAACTTTATCTAAAACACTTAGCACAGTGCCTAGCATATAGAGAGGCTCAACAAATATTTTCTGAGTGAATGAACTAATGATTGAATGGCTGTCTCTCTAAAAGAATCCTCAATTAAGAGAACTATTACATACACCTCAGTCCAGAGTACTTCTGTAGCAGCTGGATATGTGCAAGGTGAGAGAGAAAGATCTCAGTACCCCATAACCACTGTCTTTAAGGAATTAAGTCAAGATTATTAAACAGAACCATGGGATTAATATTAAAATTATTATAATCAATATTATGATTACTTTAACATGAAGTCTGTAGGCATATGTCAAGTTCTGCCAGCTGATAGTATCTCTTCCTGGTTGTTGTTTTTTGGGGTTTTTCTTAAGTTTTTAAATCACTGTTGTAATACTTTCCTTCTCCTACAACTGTAACCCCCTTTTCTACCTTAGTCTTTTCATCATTATCCTTTAGCTCCTATCATACATATCTTTTCTGTTACTTCTTGGATTTCTATCATTATAAGCAAAATTTAATATTCTGTTTCAATCCATAAGCATGTCAAACTTTATTTGAACAGCTTGGGAGTTTCTTTGTTTTTTATTTTTTATTTTTTTCAGTGCAAAAGGTGCTTTAATTATTATAGCACATGAACAGGACTCATGGGTAAAAAGTGCTGCCCTGAGACTATGAGGAGTAACTGATTATATACCTTTTAGTTAGTGGGGGTTAGTGATAGTCTAGGTCTCCAGGGAATTTGCACATGGTAAAAACAAGGTCTCCAAGACCTTGAAGGGCTAGCTATTGTTAAGATAAGGTTCTTTTAGGGCGCCTGGGTGGCTCAGTGGGTTAAGCCGCTGCCTTCGGCTCAGGTCATGATCTCAGAGTCCTGGGATCGAGCCCCGCATCGGGCTCTCTGCTCTCTCGGGGAGCCTGCTTCCTCCTCTCTCTCTGCCTGCTTGTGATCTCTCTGTCGGATAAATAAATAAAATCTTTAAAAAAAAAAAAAAAAAAAAAAAAAGATAAGGTTCTTTTAGTCTTTAATGAAATATCAACAGTACGGCAGCCTTGAAAGAGAAACCAAAGGATCTTGAGTTTAGGTTCTGAAACACACATCCGGAACACAATGTCTGCATTGACTTCATTATAGAAATAACAAATTAGCCTTTTGCATAGAAGCTTTCTAAAGTCTGGTTTTGGCAGTCCGTGGAAACATAAACTAAGGAATAGTTTTTGCTATCATTTCTACTCCTACTTACATTCTCTAGTGGACCCTGCTTTTCAGAATATAAAATTGTTATATGAAGAGACAATGCAGTAAATCATTGCTCTTAAATATTTGTTTTAAGGGCCACGTATCTAGGAACAATTGCTTAACTCTGACAAATGAATTATTCCTATGGCTACAATCCGAATTATATTCTCTTTAAGCAGAACAACAAGTCACTTGGGAAGCACGTTTTTACTTAACACTAGTATCAGCATATGAACATTTTAAGAGTCATTGATAACTTGTTCCTAGACAGCATGACGACTTGAAACAGGTATAAGAAATCTCATCTATATTGTGCTGAATTTCCCTACTTGCTGCATCACTGGCCCCATCGTAAACACTCTCATTTTCACTAATCCTTTAAAAGATTTATTTGTTTATTTGAGAGAAAGAGTGAGAAAGAGAGTGCATGAGCAGGGGGATGGGCAGAGGGAGAGAACCTCAAGCAGACTCCTCACTGAGCATGGAGC
Organism: Enhydra lutris kenyoni; assembly: GCF_002288905.1. Lineage (NCBI taxonomy): Eukaryota > Metazoa > Chordata > Mammalia > Carnivora > Mustelidae > Enhydra > Enhydra lutris. Next base: position 83,846,620 of record NW_019154086.1, on the reverse strand, counting down.
CCTGGAGTGGGGCTTGATCCCAGGACCCGGAGATCATGACTTGAGTAGAAATCAAGAGTTCAACGCTTAGCCGACTGAGCAACCCAGATGTCCCTCAATTTAAATATAATCTCAGGAATTTAAAAAAAAAATTAGTCACCCTTGGGGTTAAGTACAAAACAAATTTTTAACTATCTACTCTGAGTTTTATAAATTATTTAATAATAATTTTTTTCTTGTTTATTCCATTCCAAATAGCTGATAGTTTTCCTTCAATTCTTATATGAAACAGTTTTTAAACATAAAATGTATGTGTTATGTGCAAAATGAAAGGCAGATTTCTGATCATTCTATTGCTTTCCAACTGAAATTAAGTTTCATATTAAGTTGTACAAGGTATTTTTTTTTCTCTTATGGAATAGTGGTTTCAGATATTTGCAATCATGTTCTAAACTACTGAGAGCAGAAAGAAGAGCAGAGAAAGTCCCAGTTCATACTTTGAATCTGGTTTCTGTTACTGAAATCCTATTTTCATTCTTCTCTCAATTGGTGTAAAGAAGTAGACAATGTGCCATCAAATTTAGGTACAGTCAGAAACCCAAAAATACCTATATCCATACCACTCTTAATTACTTTATCTATACATTTATTGCAGAATATTTATGGAGCCCTTGCTGTGTGACAGGCACTGTTCCAAGTGCTGAACAACAGAGGACAAGCTCTTGGCCTTCATGACCAAGACTGGCCTTCATGACCAAGATTGGCCTTCATGACCATTATATGATCAACAGATAATATAGAGGTTAACAATAAGTGGACAAGATGTTTTTAAATGTTAAAAAAGTGTTACTAAGTTACCATCTAAAATACGATTGTATTGGGCAGTAAAGTTGGAGAGGTGGGTAGGAGTAGATCATTTATGCCTGTATAAGCCATGATAGAGATTTCGACTTTAATTTTCAAGGAATGGGAAGACTTTATAGGGACATGATATTCCATTGTCACTATTTCTGCTACATATCTTTCTAGTAATATGTCAGTAATAACACAGTGCCTTATGATTGGACAAATCCCTCCTTATTGATTATTCTCTTTCAAACTGAAACTGAATATAAGTCCTACTAGTCTCCTCCACCCAACACACACACACACACACACACACACACACACACTCACACACCACATATTAGAATATATTTGTTTGGACTTCTTGAGTCTTTGTTGGTCTTTATTACAGATATGTAAAACCTGGTTCCTAAAAATATCCAGGTTCAGTCACTTCACCATACTTTCCAGTTAGCCCTAGGCATGTAATCAAGCACGCCTCATCACAAATCATATTTCAGAAGTATATCTTCCTTTCATATGATCCCAATGCTGTTGCTTTAAAAATGAAACAAAAGTATAAAAAAACACACAAAAGTAAACTACAAATATGCCTAGTTGTCTATGAAAACATTTTTAAGAACTTCAAAGATGCAGAAATATCAAAAGCAAAAATTAGAAGTACTTTTACCCTCACTCCCCACATTTGAGCTCTCCTCCCTAACTACATGACTAATATCAGTTTGCATGTTATTCCAGACCTCATTCTATGCATTTATAAGGAGTATTTGTCTATAAAGAAATGTTATCTGTTTTATATGTAAATTTCAGTTATATATTTATAGCTTGCTTAATTTAATTTGAAATATAGCTTGATGATTGAAAATCTTATGAATATATGTAGACATCTTTCTTTTTAATGGCTACATAGTATCTATTACATGATTTCCCATTATCTAAATTTTTAAATTGCTGGGCATTTAGTTATTTCTATTTTGTTTCTTGTTTTAGATTTATTTATTTATTTGAGAGAAAAAGAGTGCATGCATGTATGAGTGGTGGGGGGGCAAAGGGAGAGGGAGAAAGAGAATCCTCAATCAAACTCCTCAGTGAGCATGCAACCCAACACGGGATTCAGTCCCAAGACCCTGAGATCACTATCTGAGCTGAAATCAAGAGTCCAATGCTTAATTGACTGAACCACCCAGGCACCCATGCATTTTTTTGTTTTTCTATTACAAACCTGTAGCCAGTGAACAAAAACTAAAAGACAAGTAACCAACAAGTAGAAAATATTTACAATATATAGAGTTACCATCTAAAATACATAAATAAAATTCACAAGCAACCTGGAAAAAATACATACCAAAAAATGTGCAAATGATATGAATTAATAATTTACAGAATAAAAAATGTATAAATGGGTAATGTAATAGATACTTACCTTCATATGGAAATAAAAATGTTTTATAGATACAACACATGGAATATTATTCAGTGATTTAAAAGAATGAAGTCTTGTCATTTGTGACAACATGGGTGGAATTTAAGGGCATTATGCTAGGTGAAATAAGTCAGACAGAAAGACAAATATCATCAGATCTCACTTATATGTGGAATTAAAACAAAAGCAACAATAAAAAGTAATCGCATAAACAGAAAATACAGACGGGTGGTTGCCAGAGGCTTGGTAGGTAGGTGAAATGAGTGAAAGTCAAAAGGTACAAACTTCCAGTTATAAAGCAAAGAAGTTGTGGGGACATAATGTGCCACATGACAGCTATAGTAAATAATACTACAGTGCATATTACAAAGTTGCTAAGAAAGTAGATCTTAAAAGTCCTCACAAGAGAAAAAGAAATGTAAGTATATATGATGAGGCTGTTACCTAGAATTTGAGGTGATCATTTTGTAATATATATCAATATCATATAATCATGTATACCTGAAATGAACATATGTCAGTTATACCTAAAAAATAAGTAAGTAAATAATAGAAAAGCAAAAGACTAATTCTCCTGATTAAAAATAGGGAACAAGACATCCCTTCTCCTTATTCTTGAAGCATTTTATTTTGTAATCTGTAAACTTATAAATTCTTTCTCTGTCCCTTTGGGGCACCTGGGTGGCTCAGTGGCTTAAAGCCTCTGCCTTCGGCTCCAGTCATGATCCCAGAGTCCTGGGATTGAGCCCCGCATCCTGCTCTCTGCTCAGTGGGGAGCCTCCTTCCTCCTCTCTCTCTCTGCCTGCCTCTCTGCCTACTTCTGATCTCTGTCTGTCAAATAAATAAATAAAATCTTTAAGTAAATAAATAAATAAATTCTTTCTAGGTCCCTTTGAGTTCTTTAAAAAAAAAAAAAAAAAAGATGTTTACAGGGGCCAGGTCTCCTATCTCACTTCCATTACATTAAGGGGTCACTTTCTAAGTATGCAGTCATTTTAAAAGCATCCTTCCTAAAGTGTGAAAACCTAATACTCCTTGATGTGATCTTTTAAAAGATTATAAGATAGGATTTATGGTAAATTATTGGGATTGTACAGAATAAAACAACATGAAATGAATTTCAGACGTTATTATGAAATGTTTTCAAGCAGGAGTCTTGAAGAGTAATGGGAGATAAGAGAAGCCTACTTTTCCTTTTTTTTAAAGGTTTTGCTCTATGATGAATGAATAGAAAAAAAGATACATTCTCTTGCCTAAAAAATTTTAAAAACAAAAAAATAGGCATAACTTACAGGTTTTTATGGTTCCTTTCAGATCAAAATTATTAAGTACTTTACATTCAGGTTAAATAAAGCATCATAGATCTTCTCGTCCATGCACTCAAGTTATATGAATTTTACTACTTTATATGATCTATTCTGTTCAGATTGAAATAATTATATGGCTTACTTGTCTAAGCAAATATCACTTCTTCCCTCTCTGTGTTTTCTTTTTTTTAAGTTACAAGTAGATGGATGCACCAATTATAGCAAGTATAAGTATCATGACAGAAAGGGTTATCAGGGTCTAAGTAAACTTTAATAACTAATGAAGGGATTGAACTAACAGGTTAAGAAGTGGTGTTTCTGGATGAACTGTGAAAATGTCATTGCAACATTTTCTGGATTATCTCAATTTATAAAAAGAAGAAGAGTGGTTGTTAAATAGATGTTGCAAATTATATTTTTTCCTTGATGTTCCTCGATACTTATTGTCTAAAATGTCCTGTCAAAAATTAAATATGGAAAATGTCATTCTATGAGAGTATATGACATTAAATAATGAAAACATTTATACAGTTCATATTTCATAAAACCATGACTTTTACAATTAAAGACATGAGACTACAAATACATATTTCCCTTCTGAAGAAAATAAGTATATTTGAGTTTTCTAGAATTGCTTCTCTCCTTAAAGATACGTAGTTGGATGCTACTTGATTTTGAGTATTTACCAAGGTTATTTGAAATGCTATAATTCAAGTTAAAGAAATTTGCTGAGCAGAATATGGTTTAACAGAAGTTAAATTAGAGAAAATTCAATTCACAAATTGAATTTTCTTTCACTTCAGCTTCCAGACATAGCTAACAGACATTCAATCCTGACAGTTCAGAATAAGGTGTTTTCTTATAAACAGTTCTGCTTTATTTACTGTGCTTTGTTTTATATGTCATACACACACACACACACACACACACACATATAAATTACATATAACATATATAAATAATATATATAAATAAATATATATAACATACATATATTTTTTAAAGAGGTAAATTTCCATCAAAATTTCCTGTTCTATGAGAAAAATGGAGTCAACATTTTCTTTCTCTCCCTTTTGAGGAAAATAATACTTTTTTGAAGAGTCATTTCAAGCTGTGTATCAGTTTGGGTTGTAGATGAACTTTTAATTACATTATATTAATGATAGTAATCTTACCTCTACAAAACTTGATCAGGTGTTTGATCAAGACTTAATAGTTCATTAATTAACTTCCTGTGATAACTCTACAAATGGAGGTATTTCTCCATGACATGCTGATTCTACATACTAGGCCATTTTCTATCAAAATCATACAACTATTAATAAACTTTTTATGTTTATTTCCTGAGTTTCTGCTATGAAAATGTTTAATTTATCATAAATAATATTGACAACATGTATTCTAATTCCGAGGTAGATCAAATTAGGGTTTTCTTCCTAAATAGTAAGAAGAATGGTTATAAAATCTTTAGTCATTAAACAAGAATTAAATGATTAAAAATACTTCAATTGCTTTTTTAAGCTATGGAATAAAATGTGGCTATATACTTGAATGAGAAACGGGTGACCAAAATCAATGACAGAAAATTTACCCCCCACTTATAGAAGTGAAATTGACCAAGTAGCTTGTTCTGAACACCTTCTCATTTTTCAATGTTATATATATACAACATACTTTTGTAAAACTAAAGCCAGGAGTGTGGATCTTTTTGTATTAGTCTCATGCTTCAATTTTCTGTGCTCTAACATTTCATGTCAAAAGTGAAACATTTTAAAGAAAATTGAAGGCTGCCAGAAATAGTTTCTGATTGCCTATTCTGGATAATAGTTACTGTAAGATAGATTGAGAAGAAAAATCTTCAGCTTCAATACGAACATGCATGCCAATACCAAACTGTACAAACAGAAAATTAAGCTTATCATTTCTTTGAGAATGACCTAGAATGTGTATAATGCTAATTACAGAGTGTAGCTATAAAGAAACATGAGCATTAACATTACTGTTTATCATGGAGTTACCTAATAGAAAATATACAATTTAATCTTTTTAACTGAAATAAAATTTTGAAAAATCCATATAACTATATTATCATTAATAAGCAAGAATGTTTGGATTTAGATATCTTAGGTATATGCTAATTTCTTTAAGAAAAATGTAGGATTTCCAGTTTTTCATTCAGCATGTAAGAAGCTTGGAAGTTACAACTCCATCCTAACAAGTTAAATGCTAACCAAAGTGCAAAATCAAAAGCTTTTCTTAGAGCCATCAAAAAAGTGATATTATAAAGCAAACTACCACTCCAAAAATTGGAGAGATGGCAAATACAGAGAATGAGAACTTACCAAAATAAACAATTGTGAACAGAAAGCTTTGCAGAAACTAGTATCATAGTAGGAAAACCTGAACAGTAATTGACAGAATTCTAAAGGCTTAGTATGTACAAGTCTAAGAACTGAGAACTCCAGGGGAAACCAGTCATAGTAGGGCCCCTGTGGTAGTGGGTGCCCCATGATTTGGGGAGTTTTACCTCTACCAGTTTCTTACACTGAATAATGAAACAAAATTCCCTTGTGCTTCCAGTAAAGGAAAGGGGGAAATTAGTCCATTTTGATATATGTCAGAGCACTCTGTTTTTATCAAGGCCAGCCTTTAAGGGAAACATTTTTTTTAACCAAAGTTTAACCTTGGAGAAAGGAAAAACTGAACTTCAACCAGTTCTAATCTTTCATGTGGGGGAAGGAAAATATTCAACTTCAGCTCACTCTAGATTTCCACAAAGGGAAAGAGAAATAGCCACTACTTGTCTTCTCTAGACACCCTGTCACACCTAAAGTGTGTGTTTGTTGGGAGGGGTGGGTTTCTTCACATTTGTGAAGTTCACGGTTCAGGGCCACAGACTACCAAAAGACCTTCTCATAGGACTATAGCATACTTCCCTTCTCCCCACACTTAACACTGCATTGCTAAGAATCTATTTACTTCATTACTCTTACACAGTACATTATGTTGACCTTTCAATAAAAAAAAAAATCACAAGGTATATGAAAGGTAAAAACATGGTTTGAAGAGAATGAACAAGCTTCAGAACTAGAACTGATATGGCAAGGATGTTGGAATTATCAGGCTAGAATTTTCTTTTTCTAAACTATGGTTATTATACTAAAGGCTCTAATGGAAAACGTAGGCAACATGTAAAAAACAAATGTTGATAATGTAAGAGAGAATAAATTCAAATAAACAATAAAAAAGAAATCCTAGAGATCAAAAACAATGTAATGAAAATTTTAAAAATGCCTTTGGTGAGCTCATTAGTAGATCAGCCATCGCTGAGGAAAGAATCTCAGAGCTTGAGAATATGACAATAGAAACTTCCATAACTAAAAAATAAAGGAAAAAAAAAAAAAGATTGATCAAACAAAATACCCAAGATCTGTGAGACTACTACTACAAAAGTTGTAGCATATACTAAATAGGATTACCTGAAGAAGAAAGAAAAAGGAATAGAAGCAATATTGAAAGCAATAATAACTGAGAATTTTCCCAAATTAATAACAAACACCAAACCACACACCCAGGAAGCTCTGAGAACATGGAGCAAAATAAATGCACAACAACAACAACAGCAACAACAACCTGATTTAGGTATGTCATATCCAACTGCAGAAAATCAAAAATAAAGAAAAAACTAGAAAGAAGGGGGAGGAGGATGGAGGGGGAGGATGAGTGGGTGGAGAAAACTTGCCTATAAAGGAACAAATATAAGAATTACATCAGACTTGGGTGATGATTTGGGTGCTTGAGAAGTCAGAAGATCTGCAGGTGGTAAGCTAGAGATTCAGGAGAGCCAATGATATAAATTCCACCCCAAGTATGATTCTGAGTTTAAGGGGAAGAATAAAGTTCCAGTTTGAAGACATTAAGGCAAAGAGAAAGCAAATTCTCCCTTGTTCAGCATTTTTTTTCCTTTCATGCTTTCAGTAGTTGTAGGAGGCCCACCTATAATGGGTAGGGTAATCTGCTTTATTCATTCTACTGATCCATATGTTAATCTCTTCTAGAAACACTCGCATAGACATACTCAGAATAGTGTTAAACCAGATTTTTGGGCATCCTGTGTTCCAGTCAAGTTACACATAAAATTAACTAGCATATGTCAACCCTTTTCAACTTAGCACCTATGTGCCTCCCCTTAAACAATATTAATCTCAAAGATTAGGGTCATGATTTCACCTAACATTATACAGTTATCACGTGTAAAACTGAAAACACATTAACCTCTTCCCCAGAAGAGGAGGTCATTGAGTGATGTTTACCCTTTTATGTGATATTCCATAATTAAAAAATATAAAATTAGCAATACTTAAATACCCAGAGATGAAGTCAGTATATCTTATGTGATATGTTAAGGGAATGAGAGACAAAACCAAAGATATTTGTTCAGTATGCATATATAAATGTGTGTCTGTATATAGATAGATAGATATACATACATACTCATATTTACAACCAAAGAAAGAGAAAATGCTCATGAGAATTACAAGTCTTACTTCTGTCACTGGTCACACTGTCAGCTTGGTGTTTATAACTATCTTCTTCCAGTAACCAGTGTATTCCCTTTGTATTCAGTAAGCAATTTAGCTGGTTCTCTTTTTTACCTGGTGGAGTGATCTAAACCTTCCATTTTGAAGGCTGAGGGCCATTCGTAATCCAGTTTGGATAGGCTAGCAAAGCATGAAGTCAGGTCCAGGAAGCAAAAATTCTGCTATTGGCTAACTAAGGGTGATAGCAAGTAATGTCACTCCTTTTTGATTCCCTGATTCCTGGACTGTACCAGGATACAGGAAAAACAGATTATATGTTGGATTGAATGCTGATTCAGAATATATACAGCCTTGTGGAAAACCCTCCCCAAGATGTGCAAAGTATTACCACCTAACCGATGCTGTAACTGTATTTTCAAAGGGGCATTCCACAGTTCAATCAAACCAGTTTCTTCAGGATGCTGGGGAACATGATAAGACCAGCAAATTTCATGAGTGTCAACCCACTGCACAGTTTTTGCCATAAAGTGTGTTCCTTGATCAGAAGTAACGTTGTGTAGAATACTATAATAGTGAATAAGGCATTTTGGAAGCCCACAGAAGATAGTTTTGGCAAACACATTGAGTATAGCGAAGGCTATAGACACATCCAGTGTCTATTTCAGTAAGAACAAAAACTTGCCTGTTCTATGACGGAAGGGGTCCAGTGTAACCAACATGCCACAAAGCAGCTGGTCGATCTCTTCAGGGGATGGTTCCATACTCAGTGTTCATTTCTGTTGCTGGCTGACTAGGTACTTAAACAAGAGCTATATTCAGGTCAGCCTCAGTGAGTGACAGTCCATGTTGCTGAGCCAGTGAATAACTTTTATCTTTGAAACCATTGCCACTTTGTTTATGAGCCCATTGGGTAATGACAAGGGTGACTAGAAAGAGAGCTTGACTAGTATCCGCAGAATAAGTTATTCTATCTACTTGATTATTAAAACATTGCTTTGCAGAGGTCACCATCTGATGAACATTCACCTGGATGCAGCTATATCCAAGGTTTTTGTGGGGGTTTTTTGCAGGGGGTGGGGGTGAGATTGCCCTTACAGAGATGTCTATCCACATACCTCTTCTCTAAATTTCACTGTCACCAATTTTCCATTCAAAATCCTTGCAAGTCCCTGACCATCCAGCCAAACCATTGGTCATAGCCCATTAATCAGTACATAATTGCCCATCTAGCCATTTATCTTTCCAAGCAAAATAAGAAAGCAGGTGCATTGCTCAAAATTTCAGGCCACTGGGAGGATTATCCTTCACCACTCTCCTTCAGGAATATCTCAGAAAAAGACTGTAATGCTACTGCTGTCTACTCTCAGTTACAACCCACATAGCATGAGGAACTCCCTATAAAAAACCAGGACTGACTCTTCTCTTGTCTATCTGTCAATCACAGGGAACTCCCCAATAAAGCTATAGGTGTAGGCTCAGAGAGAGAAGGCAGTGTAGCAGGAGTGGGGATCATGGGCATCTATGCCACCTCTTCATGTAAATTACTTGTGCCTTCAGGACACACTCAGCCTGA
>NW_019154086.1:83709576-83836941 GCF_002288905.1 Enhydra lutris kenyoni | reverse complement strand
TATATATATATATATATATATATATATATATATATATATATATATATATGAATGAAACCACTTCCATTTGTTGATGAAATGTAGTTGTGCACACACAACTCTATGTAGCTTGTTGGGTAAGATAACTCCTAGTTCTGTTGGGCATTCTGGACCACGAAGTAACTTGGTCAGTTATGGCTAAGTGTTTATTCTCTATTAAGGTTCAGTAACAAGCCAAGAGCTATTTCTCTAAAGGAAGAAACACAGGGATGGCAGAATTTTGCTTTGAAATCCTAAGAGCCTGTACTGTGATTCACATGCAGTGCGAATTCTGGCTTACCAGAGGCTCTAAACACATCCTATCTGACACTAATACTTCAAAAAAACACTGGATCTGCTGGATCACATGGATTAAGTGTCAGAGCTGCTTGCATAGCAGTCTGGACCCATTGTAGAGTCTTCTTTTATTATGAGCCCAACAAAAAACAAGTAGTTTTATGGGTCTTTTGTTAAATAGGCTGGAGTAATGCACTCAGAGGAAGAATATACAGTCTCCAGAATCAAAGAAGCTCACTAGGCATTGAGATTCTCTCCTTTTGTTGTAGGAGATGCTAAATGCAACAACCTATCCTTTACCCTAGAAGGGATATATTGACATGTCCCACACGATTGGACCCCTAGAAACTTTACTGAGGTTGAAGGCCAATGAATATATGTGGGATTTATTTCTCACACTCTTAACATGCAAATTTCTCATGATAAGCTTAGAGTCGTTGTTACTGCCTCTTATTAGGTATAATAAGCATAATGTCATCCATTCAGTGCATCAGTGTGATAAGGAAAAGGAGGTCAAGATCCTTATGAACTAAAGTCAACACAGGGCTGGAGAGTTGATAGATCTCTGAAGTAAGATAATAAAGGTACATTGCTGGCCTTGTCAGCTGACAGCAAATTGATTCTGATGAGTGTTATTGATAGGGATGAAGAAAAACATTTCTGGAGTGATGGTACCTGGCAGCATACCATTGGACAGGATTTTCACTATTAGATCATACTTATGAAAACATGTAGAACTTGGCCCTGAAGGGGAAGAAGAAGAGTATAACTGAGAAGTTCTTTCTTTTGAGGGAATAGGTGTGGACCTACCCAAGGGGAAGAAAAGAAAAGATAGATGTGTCCCCTTTCTAGAACATCCCTCCCTCTTCCACCCAGATTTGTAGAGAACATCATTCAAGAACATTCATTTCAAGTAAACGAATAAGAATGAGAAGCAACTACATGTTAGATCACTCTTGAAGTCATGCAGAGAGTAAACTTTGCAGGGCTCAGACCTAGAAATAAAGGAACTAACTGGTAAGTAATAATTTAGGTAATATGTGGTAAGGGTATGGTACAGGAAAGAGACAATGGGAATGGAGAGAAGAACTTACCATAGCTATTTTCCATAGAGTAATGAAGGCAAAAGCCAGATGGCCATGGCTTGAGAATTTAATTTTGTTTTGTTTTTCCAATACTAAACCACAAGAGAGACTGTGAAGTTTGAAAGACATTCTTTTGTGATATGTTGACTCTCATACAGTTAGAAGTTGGCAGAAATCTCACAATTCCATTCCAGAAGTCTTTCCGATGCATTACCTGCGTTGGCCTCACCCTCAGCCTCTGCCTATAGAAGGAAAATATTTTCTTTGAAAGAGGGGGGAAAAGTGAATGATGGAATGATTTCTTTTACAACCAAATACTTCTGTGATCAGAGGCTGTAAGTAAGAATGCTACTTAATATGATGTTTTTACTCTCAGCAAGAAGTTTTCACTTAATCATATGTTGGTCTGTTGATTGCGGTTAAGACACATGCTTCTGAATTCATGTTTCTTGATCAGATCATCTTGGGGGTTTTTGAGGGGGTAGGGTTTGCACCTTTTTTTTTTTTTTTTAAATCACCCATGTAAATAATTCCCTCCCTATCTTGTGGCCATTGCCTCTAATAGCTGGAAAAAAGGACCCATGGTGTTATGCTTTGTATTCTTATTTACATTTTTCCTCACAGCATCTTCTCAGTCTTTCAATTAGCAATATTTTTTTAAAGATTAGATTTATTTATTTGACAGACAGAGATCACAAGTAGGCAGAGAGGCAGGCAGAGAGAGAGAGGAGAGAAGCAGGCTCCCTGCTGAGCAGAGAGCAGGAGGTGGGACTTGATCCCAGGACACTGAGATCATGACCTGAGCCGAAGGCAGAGGCTTTAACCCACCTAGCCACCCAGGCGCCCCTCAATTAGCAAATTTTTTAATGGCCTATGATAATTATCCTGCCTTTTTAAAATTTTTCTGGTATTCTTCTCTGCCTAGGTTTGGTAGAATTGCTCTACCCTGAACATTCTGAAGTTTAGGTGGGGCCATGTGATTTGCCATTGCTAATTAAATGTGAGCAAAGCGATCCTTCTCATTTCCAGGAAGACACTCTAAGAACCAAGCACTAAGTCCCCATGTTCTCCTTCCTGTCACAATGAAAACGGAAGCATGTGCAAAGATAGAGCCTAATTCTGCCTAAGTCCTTAAGTGAGACCTGCACTGCATTTGTGGTCTGAGTAAACAATAAGCCTGATACTCTGGGACTATTTGTTACTAAAAATACTCAATGTTGTCTTTTGAGGAGTGTTGCTCACATAAACAAAAACCTAAAATGTCATAGTTTACAGTGGTCTAATAGTAAGAAACAGGAAAAAAAAATATTGGAAGGTGAAAAACAGGATTGACATTTTGAAATAATAAAAGATCTGATAGAACTAACTCCTGCTATAACTGAGAAAGAAGAACAAAAGGCTAATGAGCTTGTAGCTCTAGAAGAGGTCTGAAAAGAGTATCTGCATTGCATGATATGTTCGAAGAAAAACAGAAAAGATCTGACCAGCTTGAGAAGTAATTATTAAAGTAAGTATTTATTAAAGTAAGTAAGTATTAAAGTAATAGGAAGAGTATGTAAAAGTAGGCCCTTTTAAGGTTGAAAGAGGCAACTGCTTCTCATCCCAATAAAGATGAGAAGAATATTGACTAACAAAGCCCTATTAGAATTCAGCATTGCAGCAGAACTAAATCAAGGAAAAAGCCATGTGTTTACTGGTAAATCGTCTGATTTGATTATGGTATCCCAGGAAAAGAATGCTGGATGTGATCTTGAGCAAATACTCTCAATTGGGGGAAAAAAAAAAAACTATTCTAGAAAAATTGACAAAATATTTGGAAAATGCTAGGCTTAAGGTTTCCATCTCTAAATCTAAAGAGAGAAGATAGGGTTAAGAAAGCAAAAAGACATCACAAATTAAGAATAATGTCTAGAAAAGAATGCTGTTTAGAAAAAAAACTGAACATGAATTTTGACATAGGGAGGTCACTGGAATCAACTAGATAAGAATAGTAAAAAGCGTTTTTTTGAGAGTTGTTTTTCCAAAAGAACCAGCTGCCTGGACAAAAGGCGACTGTTGTTGTTCACAAGTTAAAATGAGCTGCTGGACCCCATCCAACTACAGGCAGGGGTGGGCTGAAGAACACCTCAGGACTGAGGATGAGCCCATTCTTCAATGCCTATTTCAGTTATGACAAGGAAATGAGTTTCCTAGAAGGTAGAGCAAAGAGCTGTAGAGGATAAGGGACAACGGGAATACTACCAGGAAGTGACTCAGGTACCCTTCATCCAGAGGGTGGGGTCCCCCAAAAAGTCCAGCCTTCACTCTATCAAAATTGCTACTGCCACAGCCTGCAGCATGTCTCTGTTTCTTCCCCTCTCTGAATGGGAATGTTTACATTGGTTATTTCTTCTTTTATTATGTGTCTATCAAGTACAATCTTTATCAGGCTATTATACCTGCCTACTCCATGTCTCTACCTAAACAGTTAATACCAGTGGGAATGACAATGAAAAATAAACAAATTTGCTGATTGATCTAACTTTAAGTAAAGATTACCAATTTCAATAAGACTCAACAATGCCTGAAAATCATACTATTTTTTAGTATGCTCAATTTTTGCACTTTCTGCAACTCATTCTTCCTCACTTACTTGAAATATTATTATCTTTCAGTCCTGCGAGCTGATGAGAAAATAAACACAAAAAGAAAGGAACTCCTTTTAGTTTTGTTGTTTCCTTTGTTGTGCAGAAGCTTTTTGTCTTGATCAAGTCCTGATAGTTCATTTTTGGTTTTGTTTCCCTTGCCTCCAGCAACATGTCTAGTAAGAAATTGCTATGAACTCAGGTCAAAGAGGTTTCTGCCTGTGTTTTCCTCTAGGATTTTGATGGTTTCCTGTCTCACATTTAGGTCTCTCACCCATTTTGAATTTATTTTTGTGTATGGTATAAAAAAGTGGTCCAGTTTCATTCTTCTGCATGTTGCTGTCCAGCTTTCCCAACACCATTTGTTAAAGAGACAATCTTTTTCCCATTGGATATTATTTCCTGCTTTGTTGACAATTAGTTGACCATTTGGTCGTGGTTCCATTTCTGGGCTTTCTATTCTGTTCCATTGATAAGACACCACCTCACTTCTGTCAAAATGGCTAAAATTAACAACACAAGAAATGACAGGTGTTGGTGAGGATGTGGAGAAAGGGGAACCCTCTTACACTGTTGGTGGGAATGCAAACTGGTGCAGCCATTGTGGAGAATAGTATGGATGTTCCTCAAAAAGTTAAAAATAGAACTATCCTATGATTCAACAATTGCACTCCTAAGTATTTACCTAAAGGATACAAAAATGGAGATTTGAAGGGTTTGTGCACCCCAAAGTTAATAGCAGCAATATCAGCAATAACCAAAGTACGGAAAGAGCCCACGTGTCCATCAACTGATGAAGGGATAAGGAAGATGTGGTATATGTATATGTGTACACACACATGCACACACACACACACACAGAAATGTTACTCAGCTATCAAAAAGAATGAAATCTTGCAACAACATGGATGGAGCTAGAGTGTATTATGCTATGCAAAGTCAGTCAATCAGAGGACAACAAATGCCATATGATCTCACTCCTATGTAGAATTTAAGAGGGAAAACAGATGGACATATGGGAAGGGGAAAGAAAAATAGAGAGGGAAACAACTCATAAGAGACTTGTAATAATGGAGAACAAACTGAGGGTTAATGGAGAAAGGTGGGTTGGGGGGTGGGCTAGGTGGGTGATGGCTATTAAAGAGGGCACTTGTGATGAGCAATAGATGTTTCATGTAAGTTATAAATCACTGAATTCTACTCCAGAAACCAATATCACACTGTATGTTAACTAACTAGAATTTAAATTTTTTTAAAAAGGAACTATCTTCCCATCACAAAACTAGCTGAAACATTATTTTTCTCACTCTTTTCTCCATTCTGTTATTAGCTATGAATTGTTCTTCTTTCTATCAAAAGCCTATATTGCACTATGCACATACCCCTTGAGTCCTGCATCAGAAATTTCTCTCCTACTGAATCATTCTTAGAAGCCTTGAAATACCCAAAATCCTCTGGTATTTCCCCTCTACACATTTTTCAATTACTGTTGATAGTAAACATTTGGGAGAGTTGTCTGCAATTTCTCTACTGCATTTCACACACTCTCCTCAATCCAGTCCACACAGGGCTTCATTTCTTGACTCTACAGAAACTACCCATGACAAGGTATCTAAGGAGCATCATGATGAAAAGTCCAGTGGTCACTCTAGCTTTTTCTTAGTTGAACTCTCAGATCACTCAACCCAGTGTACCATTACCTCTTCCTTACAACTTTTCCTCTTTTGGCCTCTGTCACATCACATCTCTCGGACTTGCTCCTACCTCATGGCACTGCTTCTGAGTTTCTTCTTGCTCAGTTCTGCTTCTCTGCTTGAGAACCTCTGACCTCAGTCTTAGACCTCCTCTTGTCTGTTTCCATTCTCTTCCTAGACTATTTCATCCAATCCAATAACTTTAAATAATACTGATATGCTGTTAGCTCCCAAATCCATACCTCTTAACCCAGACCCTTCCCATCATCTCTAGACCAATATGTTCAACCACCTGTTTGATTTTTCTATGTGTATTTCAAATAAGTATTGGAACCTTTAGGTCAACAAACTAAAACCTCCTTTTCTTTCCCCACAAAACCTGCTCTTCCTTGAGTTTTCCTAACTCAGTAAATAGTACCACCATCTAGGTAGTTCTCTGGACAAAAATTAAGAGTATACCTCGTGTCTTTGCTTTTCCTTACTTGGGACATCCATTCATCAGTGAGATCTATTGGCCAGCTATGCACAGTAAACACATTTAAACACATCTATGTCTCCTTCCTTCTACCACTACCATTCTAATCCAAGCCACTATCATCTTTTGCCCGGTCAACAGGAATAATTTTCTAACTGTGCCTAATTTTTTTCTTTCATTGACTGACATCCAGTACACTTAGTATTAGATCTAAATGCCTTACTTTGACTTGCATAGCCCTCCATAAAATTGTCCTATCTTTGCAATCCTGTCCCTTTCCCTGTTGACTGGATTCAACCTCCAATATATATATATATTTTCTTTTCAGATACACCAAGTTGGGTTCTTCCACAGGACTTCTATACTCTCTGTTCCTTCAGCAGGGAATGATCTCTCACCTTCCTTCTCATCATTACCCAACTCTGAAATGTCAATTTCTCAGAGAACACTTTTCTCAAGACCCTAACAGAGCCCTAACACGATCATCTCTAACACATAAATGTATGGTGTTTGATCTATTTCTTTCACCATCTAAAATCATCTTTTCCATTTATTTCCTCATGTTTACTTGTACTCTCTACATATGAATGTCAGTTTCATTAGGTCAAAGACTTCAATCTTCTTTACCAAATTTCTTCAGTGTCTATGTAGTTTGGATTTTATTTTAGGTGTATATTTCCTAATACTTGTACGGTTTTTAGACATTTGAAAATCTGTTCTGTCTCAGTCCTTAAATTTCTCACAATTATAAACCTTTATCTATGTCTCAGACTCTCTCCTAGACTCCCACATTGCTCATCTGTCTTCTAGCTCTTCCTCTGCTATCTGCCTGCTCATCCCTGCATGAAAGTGTTTTTCATTGAGTATAACATAAAACTGTCACAAGAATTGTTCCTGTCATTTAAAACAAGTGTGCAAACTATGATCTGATTCCCAAGCATTTTAAAGCATTAGCCCCAATTTTCACTCATGCAGCAAATGAGCAAAGAAAGTAAGAACAGAATCGTGTTAATGTTAAAAACAGATTAGAAAGAAGCTCAGAGATGATGGGAAAATTATTTAAATGAGTTTGCTTTAATTCAGATATTGTGTTTTATTTATAGTGCTTCTCCTTCAATGTTTCTGTGTTTCTACATCATTATTCCCTTTTAAACCCATAAAGTCAAGAATTTTAAAAAATGTTTTTAATTATTTTCATGATTAAAATATGTAAGTATATGAAATATGAAAGCACAAAAGCATATAAAGAAATTACTTAAACATGACTGTTTAAAAACTATTACATCCACACACACACACACAAAATTATTACATCTACAAGATAGCTGCATGCACATCATGTACCTTTAATTTCCAAAAATACATATTTAACTAGGCCTGTGTTGACAGTAGAAAAATGTTTGGGTAACGTAGTTAATCTTATTTTAAAGCCTAACTTTTTTCTTCCATCTATACAGTAAATATGACAATATAGTAGGACTAGATGTAGTTCTACTATAAATATATCTTCATCTAAAAGTAACTTTAGGATACATGTTTTTAATTAAACTGGTCTCCCTGTTTTTTAGTCTGAAGCAAACCACTCCATATTAGCCTTGTAAACGATATAATGACTCCAAGACAACGGTTAGCTTCAGGAATATTTAAGGGGGAAAAATTCATTAAATGCCCTATTTTTGCCAATACATGTGCTTATTTCCTTATGAAGCATCTCTCTTTTTTAAACATTTTTTGGTTCCTAGATCAAATCAAGGACATCTTGGTCCAGAGCAGCAGGTCACAGCTGTGTTTATAGGTGTTGTTGACAAGAAGTGTACCCCATGCACTGGGGCAGAAGCAGAGTTGTTATATAGAAAAAGCAGGACATGGGATGAACTTCAGTATTAAGGAATTTCATTTAACCATTTGCTACTTCAGTTTTTCTCTTTTTTGAGATAACGGAAGTAGCCTTACCATACTAAAGGCAATTACTTAGAAAGCACTTTTCCAATAGCTTTTATTTTTAATTTGGGTTCCTGTAAATGTTTTATATAATTAATTACACCAGATAGATATATAGAAATGAAGTTACAAGTAAGAGTACCACATTTTCCCCAAAGGATTAGTGACAATTTTCCTAGATTTAAGAAAGAACAATAAATTAAACGTGTTATGCCAGAATAATGGGTCCATGATTAAAGGAGCGAGACTGATACAAAGCGAAAGTCAAGCAAAGCTTTATTTAGCACCAAGCATCAAGAATCAAACTGGCCAGCCAGGGCCGCATCTCTCACAGAGAGGGCGACCCCACTCTCCTTTACTGACTAGCTTTTAAGGGCAAAGTCCATGCGGTTGGGCCTGGTCACGCCCAGGTGGCCAATGAGATTGTAACACACAGAGAAAACTGCACAGTGTTGCTAGGTGACCAATTGAATTACAATTTCACCTTGGTTAGGATTGGCGCCCAAAAGGCTCCCAAAGGGCGGGGGCCCATACTCCTCGGTAGCTAGGGAAACAGTATGCAACCCCCCACTGATGGAATATCTCCACCTGGCTTGACCCATCCTTGTATCTGTGCTTTGTTACCTGGGGCTGGTTTCCAGGACTTGTTAAGTAAGTCCCCTGGCGGAAGGGGAGCAGGGACAGTTTAAGGGTTAAACAACAAGGTTATTGTTTAACCTCAATGGAAGCCTCTGGCTAAAATATAAAAATATAAAATAGGTCCTTACAAAACGTAAACAAAAATTGGAAAAAGGAAGGGGTTCCTAAGTGGCTTAGTCAGTTAAGCTTCTGCCTTTGGCCCAGGTCATGATCCCAGAGTCCCAGACTGAGCTCACATCAGGCTCCCTGCCCAACAGGGAGTCTGCTTCTCCCACTGAACCTCTCCCCTCTCATGCTCTCTCACTCTCTCTCTCTGAAATTAGTTAATTAATTTTAAAAATTGGAAAAAGGAATATCAAGCTTATACCTGGAATTAAAAATGGGAATCAAAATGACAGAATTTTGAACACAGTTGTTCAACTCCAAATCGAGGTTGAGAAGTGAGCAAGAGCAGACAGTGATTAATAGAAACGAAAGTGGGATTTTAAAATGCTCTTTAAAGAAAGTGACGTGTTATTTTGATACACAGTTGATGAAGAATGTAAACTGATACATTTTTTGGAGGATAATTTGGCAGTAGGTATCTAAAGATACAAAACTGGAGATTTTTCTGCTTTGCAAAAGGAAAATTATCTAAAATATTTTCATAAAGTAATTTTCTCCCTAATACAATATTTCCATCTTGGAAATGACACATATAAGAGCAGTGGTAATTCATCTACTGGATTAAAAATGTCACCAAACTTCCTAACTGCCCAAAAGGGATGTAGAGAAAAATAAACATTCCCTTAAAATTTTCCCCTTTTACTACAATGCACCTTCCCTTAAAACAAAACAAAACAAAACAAAAACACTATAGGAAACCAGCATCACACAAAATGTACTTTGCCTTTCACAGACAAAAAAGAGCTAAATGAGGGACTGGCTTGCCACAGAGGACTGGGAAGAATGAATAAAAGGACATGGCTCCCTCTTTCTTCCTTATTAACTTTTTTTCCTTTTAACTACATTGTCCTCCAGCTTCCTCTGAATTGGCTGGCCCAAATCTAAATTGGATTGAACTGTTATGGTACAAATATATGCTTAGTTGATAGTCCAGATAAATGACAAATCTCATGCTTTTTCTGCTCCGTCCACAGAAAAATACTAAACCACCGCATTCATCACTATCTCTTAAAAGAAAAAGAAAAAGAAAAGAAAAAGAAATAAAAAAGAAATGACATGATAAAACCCAAAAAGAAATAAATTCCTAAATGTCGATGCCACATTTTCTGAATTTGTTACTTACCTTGCACTTTGTTGACTAATTAAGCTAATATTGGAAAATAATTTTTAAATCTGTGAGCCGGTGGACATTCTAATAGGAAATCTCATTCTAGGTTAGATTTACCTATTAAGTCAAATGAAGTACTGAGTAATTATAGGCACGGCGGGGGGGGGGGGGGCAGGCCCCTTTTTCCATTTAACAACAAAATAGAATAGGATACATATTCTCTTTAGGTAGTTGGTAAAATCCCACAGAGTAAGACAGGACACAGAAAGGAGTTTCTTAATGACAAACTCACCAATCAGATAAGAAAATCTGTATCTCCAGAGAGCAATCACAGAAGTAGAAAAGCCAGTAGTGTTCTCTTCTCATGGAAATTAGAGGACTGAGAAATGTGTGTTCTACCCAGCTATCCCCAGTTTTGTTTTTTGGTTTTTTTTTTTTTTGGTTTTTTTTTTTTTTTTTTGGTTTCTTAACCCTCTGGTCTTAAACAATAAGTCAATCAGAGCTAGGACTATCCTCTTCAGGAAAGCAAGGCATCAGCACGTGGACAGTCTTCCTCCTACCTTCCTTGAATTAAGCCATGATCCTTTGTGGTTCCTCTTGGGAACACTAGTATGGAACATAGATTTTGCTTCTAGAAGTCCCTAAAGTACCTCAGAACAGTATATTAATAAAAATAATGTCAAATCCACTTTGTAACCAAAACTTTACTTTCAATTCCCACACTTTTTCCCATTCAAAACCTTTCTAACCAAGTTGCCCACCACAGACTGTCTGAGATTCTATTAAAAAAAAAAAAAATGGAAGACACTATTATACTATTTCCATAAGGATATGAATAACAAAACTTCAGTGGTAAATTGCCAGTAATAAAAAGGTATGTCAAATGTGTGTACTAATATTCTCCTCCCATTGTCAAATTCCCAGAATTCAGGGAGAACCTCAATTCTGAATTTATAATTCCTCAAAATTAAAGTCTAAAGAAATCAAATTGCTTGTTGTTCACATTCCTCAAATCAACATCCTTCTACTCTCCTCCTACTTTTCTTTCTGGTTTCCATATTTCAGTGATTACTGCTACCCACAGTAATCTGGTCTCCACCGTGAACTACACGTCCCACAGATGTGTGATTGCCAACTCCTAGCAATGTTGTCTCCTCAATCACTCTTACATGTATCCAGCTCTCCTGCTTCAATCGACCTTCACTCAGGGCCAACAATTGTTATCCTTCAGCTAGATTACTGTGCAACTTGTTAATGGGTCTCTTGCCACTAGTCAAACTTTTCATCCTCCCCTCATTGTCCATACTACACAGAAATCAAACCTAATTCAACCACATCTGCTGACATAGAAGGTTAAGGAAACCAGGAAGTCACATTTATATAAAAGAGAAAAAGTATCACCCCAGCTGTAAGTAATAAGAAAGGAACAATCAATACATACGCATGTGTGCATATAAAGTGAATCTTATAGGTATTTGGATACACCAAATGTTTATGGTGATTACCTCTGGGGGAAGAAAAAGCAGGACTGGGTGACTAGGAAGATGGAATGTTATATTTTATTCCATATAATTCTGTATTATTTAATTATTCTAGTAACAGAATGTAATTATATTATTATTTCAAAAAAGCTGAATTATATTATTATTTCAAAAAAGCAATAGCAGCATAATAAAAAGATAGCATATATGAGAAACTACACAAAACTCTGGTCACAAACTACGCAGCGGGCTTTCTACTACTGTGAGGTGGCACACTTCTTGGTAGGAAGGCAACAATGGATAAGGAAAAATGGTATCAGAGAAGAAGGAGAGTAGTCAAAACACCTTTGAAATGGAGAAACATTCGCAGATAAAGGAGAATTAAATATCAAAGTTAACTTTAAGGTTTCCATCTTGACAGCAGTGATGATTTATAACTGATATAAATGGTTTATATATGAAGGTGACATACTTCTCCCGGTGATATTTTTATTTCCATGTTGACGGGCTACATTTGGAATGATAAGACAAACAAACAGGTATATGTAACCAGAGCTGCAGACTTAACAACAAAAGTTAAAATGAGAGATATTCTGGTTTCACTGCTACGAGTATAACGTAACAGTTGAATCCATGAGTCTGTGTGGGGATGGAACAGAACCAGAGAGGACCAGAAGGCTGAACACAAACCTTAAAGAGTCATGAAAGAACTAGAAGCTAACTATGAGAATAAAAAGTGTAAAATGCACAAAGCAAAGCTGAGAGATGAACAAATTCAGATTTTAAAGTGATATCTAGGATGAGTGTGTTTCAAAAAAGTCCCTTTGAATTTGATAAAAAAAAAAAAAAAGAGTTATTAATGACCTTGGAAATAAAAGTTTCTGTAAATATAACTTTCCCTTTTAGGAAAAAAGGTTATATATTAAAATAGGCAAAACTGTATGAGTAAATATACTATACCATATTAAACATATTCTGTGAGGAGCTAATATGGGCAAATGATATGAACATGATAAACAGAAAGTAAGCCACAAATAGCTATCAACTATATGAAGAGATCCTTAAGCTCATTTGTAATCAGAGAAATGCAAATTAAAGTAAAATAATTTACCACTTTACAACCATCTGATTGGCAGAAACTAGAAACTTGAATAGTGGTAATTATTAGTGGGGATGTGGAGAAACCAGACAAGCTTAATCTTACTCAAGAGCACTCTAGCAATATTTATTCAGATTAAAACTGCTTACACCCTATGTCCCAGGATTCCCCTTCCTGGTTCTATAGCCCAAAAACATTCTCACAGAGGACTAAGAAGGGGCATAGAGATGATTGTATTAATCAGTGGAGATCAGATTATGCAGTGGTAACCTCCAAACCCCTTCCTGGCAATAACATAGGTGTGGTTTTTATTCACACTACAAGTCCATCACAGTTTGGCAGGCCAACCCTGCTCATTGGATTTACTCAGTCTGAGGGTGTAGTCCCCCATCTTGAACATCATCAGCCATTGTGAAGAGGGAAAGATGAACTCTGGGGGGTTTCAAATTGGCAATTCCATGCTCTAGGCCAAAAGTGACACATGTCACATCTGCCCACACATATTGGTCAGAATTATATATAAGAATTATTTATAAGAAGAGGTCAGACAGTACAAACCTCCTGATATGTAGTCACATACTGTGATAACCAGAAATATCTGTGAACAATGCCAATGTCTTTCAAAAAAAAAAAAAATCAATGCATCACTGCAGTAGCAGATACATAGTTAAGGTGTCCACACCCAAAGGTATTTCAGTGAAGTAAATTATTGTGGGTTTTCTGTGAGGTACTATGCTCCAATTAGAAGCAGAGAATTAGAACGTATGCAAAAAAGTAGATTAAAAAAATAAATGCTGAGTGGAAAAAGGAATAAGATAACAAGGTTTTTAACATAGTAACATTTATGTAAATGAAACATACCTACTTATACCAGACAACTAGGGTATATACCAATTTGAGGATCCATATTGAACACATTTAAGCTGGTTGACTAAGAAGTAGAAGAAAGAAACTGAGAGTAAGAAAAGGGGGCAGAAAGTTACATGTTAAATAAATCGAGCAAAAGTGCATCCCATACTGACTATCGATGACGGGTGCCGTGATTGGAGGAATAGGACTATTTTGGTGCCTCCCGTGAGTTTATATACAAGGAGTAAACAGCTTATATATGATAAATGTCATGATAAAACCAGGCAGTGTATCTAAAAGAACCTGGGCAAATTCAGAACTCAGTGGGGAAGCTGAAACTCACTCTACAAAGTGCTAACAGCCCACTGGAGTGAGGCAACATTTTGAGAATTAAAGGGAAAATGCAGAATGTTGTAGAAGTAGAGGCAACTATGGTTGTGGTAGAACGGATCCATCAAGTATTGTCATTTGATGAGAGAAAGAAAAAAGATGGAGTTGAAAAAGGTGCAAATCAGCATTTGAGGAAATATATGCCCTTTGCCACCCTTTGTGGAGACCTCTTAGAATTACAAACAAAAGAGAAGAAAATGATAAGAATGAGAGGTCAGGATAAGGCAAATTATTATTCGCAATGGTTCTTTAGAAATTTTAAATCAAGGACGGTAATAATGAAGTGCTGCTCTTAGTTTTTGAAGAAACTACACTGGCTAATGTAGACAGATGCGAAGGCTCAACACACATCATGCATGTTCCCTGCCTCTTGGCATCAAAGGCAGTCTCTCCTCAGCACTGTGGTCATAACTTCTACCATCAGACTCTATTTTTGTTCACTGCTGGGCTTCTTTCCCTTCTTGGACCCATGTTGTTTCTTCTCAAAATAAAGTCACCCTGTCTATA
The DNA here is from genome assembly GCF_002288905.1 of Enhydra lutris kenyoni. Taxonomy (NCBI): domain Eukaryota; kingdom Metazoa; phylum Chordata; class Mammalia; order Carnivora; family Mustelidae; genus Enhydra; species Enhydra lutris. The sequence continues at coordinate 83,822,569 of NW_019154086.1, read as the reverse complement.
ATTTGACTCATGTCACCATGGCCAATCAACTTCTCCCACTTCCCAGAAATTAATAATTATGTGGTGTTTCTGATGACTTTCAGGCTGGCCTGAGACTAGAAATGCCCATCCTGGGAGCACTTGATGCCCACCTGTCCCCCTTCCGTACCCCACTACCCATTCCATACTCACAAACAGTACCCATACAAAAACTGCTTAGGGGTCGTGTTTCTTCCCCTTCCGCTTGTTTTCTCCTCTTCCTGATGTCCAGATTGGAAGCTGTGGTGACACGGACATCGGTCAGAAATCCATAACCACATCTTTAGAGAACATGTCGGTAAAGATCGTGCTTTGTGTCACCTCACGTTTATGTAATACCAGGCCATTTTCTAAAAAGTGCTTTTGCATTTACATAGAGGATCTTCCTGAATTTCCTGGTGAAATGAAAGAAAGCGCAAATTGGTGAGTAGACAAAATTGTGGCATCGAAACAGCTGGAAGTGATTCTTGTGGTTAGTCAAAAGTTTCACAGCTCTCTTTTGGGAAAAACATGACCTCTATTTTATAGATCCAGAACTTGATGCCACCCTGGAAATATATTCAGACAAAGGAGAGAAACAGTAATGTGAGGAGGAAGGGCAAAATGACAAGAGTTAAAATCATGGGCTTCTTGTAGAACAGCTTATTATTCATTTGAATTTTTAATAATTCCACATTGTATGATGGGTTCAAAATAAAACTTAGGAGCATTAATTCTAATATTCATATGACCTTAATGATAATTTATTAACACTTGCTTCTATGAAGAGCTCAAAATATTACTGACATCAGAAAATATGTTATTAGCTAGAGATGCATATGGCTTATAGAGATTATAACAAACAAACAAACATTGATTTTTTTGCTGAGGTGAAGATCAAGGTAAAAATCAATCAATATATTTCCATTTCAACAAAATCTTAAAATTACCAGCATCAAAATCCAATGAGTCTGATTCCTTACTCTTTCGATTGTAGAGCTTATGGGTAATTGCAAGATACCCTGGAGAAGTGAGAAAACTGTTTCTCTGGAACCTTCTTGTATATGGCTTTCACCATCTTCCTGCCTCCAAATTTAAGTCTTGTCCAGATTCTTTGGCAAGAGTTAAATAACAAAATACCAAGGGAGGAATGCCTTTTCTTTAAATATTCCCTGCTATGAACTAGGAATAATTATCTCCTCTTCAATAATTTTTTTAAAAGGAAAGAATAAAAAAAGAAAGCAAAATGGAAACAGAGTACTATCAAATGAACAGTAGAGAGTATGTCAGTTGTATTTGCATATGCTTCATTCAAACCCTAGAGAATATTTAACAAACCTTTCATATACCCTGTTGTTTCAAAAATTTTTAAGAATAAACTATACAGGGACGCCTGGGTGGCTCAGTTGGTTAAGCGGCTGCCTTCGGCTCAGGTCATGATCCCAGCGTCCTGGGATCGAGTCCCACATCGGGCTCCTTGCTCGGCAGGGAGCCTGCTTCTCCCTCTGCCTCTGCCTGCCACTCTGTCTGCCTGTGCTCATGCTCTCTCTCTAACAAATAAATAAATAAAATCTTTAAAAAAAAAAAAAAGAATAAACTATACACAAATTGATGAATGGCATTTCACGATCATTATGACAATAACATTTAATTTTTGAAACTTTAATTTTTTTAAGATTTCATGAGATACAGAGTGTGCATGCAAGACTGTAAGCTGGGGGAGGGGCAGAGGGAGAGGGAGAAGCACACTCCCCCGAACGCCCCCCCACCCCAACCCCGTGAGCAGGAAGCCCAACCCAGGCCTTGATCCCAGGACCCTGGGATTATGACCTGAGTCAAAGGCCGGCACTTAACCCACTGAGCCAGCCAGGTGCCCAGAAACTTTAAATTTTTACTGATAATTTTACATATACCTTCGAAATATAGACTATTTCCTCCACATTCGATGACCTTAATAATCAAAAACAATGTTTACTCATTCTTCAACTTTCACCCTTAATATTTACATACATCTATAAAATCACTCAAATTTCCTCAAAAAACCTGTCAAATTAGAAAATAGGCAAAATGCACACACATACACACTCCCCGCCCAGACAATGGACATTCTAATGAAAAGACTACAATGCCCAACCCTGGGAAATGCCTTTTTCCTTCCTCGCCCTCCCCTTCTCACCCCATTTGAAAGGCAAGCTCAAACAATTGACTGTGAAAAGCATATGCTGTGAGCAGGTGGTATCTGCTTTATGAACATAAGTGATGAATCAAATCACAAAATGCTAGAGCTGGAAGTTTCATTACATGCCAGTCCCACCTGCTCATTTTATAGATAAGGAAATTATTCAGAAAGATTGCTACAACTATAGAGAAGATGGCAGCGCAGGGAATAGAAAGGAAGTCTCTGGTATGCAGCTTATGAAAATAAGGCCTCCAGCTTAGAGTTTGCATACTTTTCCAAACATGAAATTGAATTTTGAGAAGGTTCTATGTTTCTATTAAAGGGAGGCTTGAGAAAGAGGAGAAATTTTAAGGAGAAAGAAGAAAGAAATGGGAAACAGTTGCTGAGTTCTGACTGGAGTTAAACTTTCCAGAACAGAAAAGCTTGTTCACAGTTTACTATACACAGGCACTATTGCTCTCTCCCTGTCTCTGTCTTTTCTCCAGATTATTACTGAAGAGTCCTTATTCTGAAACTTACCATCCCTTTACTCCCTTTCTTTTTATTTTCCTGACTTGGCCCAAGAGTTGGAAGTGGCTGCTAAGACTGAGCTACCATTAACCCCTGGCAGCCTTGCTAATAAGTAAGATGCTGGAAATTCCCTTCTCAGTATTTACTTTGGCTCGAGGAAGCTGTAACACCAAACTCCTGAGAGAGAACCGAGTTCAAACCACACCCTTTCCTGAACTGTCTCACAAGCTCGGTCTAGTTCTATTAAGCAACAATGCCCTAAATCAAACATTAAATTAACTTGTACATGTCTTTACTAGCAGCACAAGTGGCAACACCAGGTGCTGGTTCAGAAGAGTTAGTCTTAACTTTCCACTGAGAAAGTTCTGCACTTCGAAATACGGCACATATCCCCTCCTTCAGATGGCTAATTTTGCTATGTTCTCTTCTCACTTATACCCAGTTGCATTCTAAAGAAGTCACTGGATACGTGAAACAGCCATCCATTTTAAGGCGCCATTTAGTTTATGTGTTTTCTACGTGCCATCCATCTCCCCGATATTTAATTATTAATAACAACCACTGTTTCCATTTTATAGCAGAAGGAATCAAGACAGGGTAGCGTTAAGATGCTTGTCTAAAGTGACATCACTGGTAAATGCACTTGCTGAAATCTGGAGCTAAGTTCCATCAACAGTATCTCAGTGTTGATGCCTTTCTCACTGTGCTCTCCAACCCGGGCTCTGCCCCGACCTTCTCACGCACTCACTGCTCCCTTGACATCAATATTTGGATGTCTGGTGGGAATCTCAAGCTTAATATGTCTACACAAATGAGGCTCTTAATACCACACTCCTTCTCCGCCCCTTATTTCTACTTTGTTAGGAAACTGTACCACCATCTCCTTAGCTACTCAAACTGGAAACTTAGAGATCTACCTATGACTCTTCCCTTTCCTTGGGTCCCATCATGAGCACCCAATTATCTAGGAAATTTGGTCAGTTTTACCTCCGCAATTTATATATATCTCCTACCTAATTCTCTCCATTTCCACATTTCTCCCTAGTTACCAAGATGCCTGCTACCTGTTCAGAATTACTGCATCCTAACTAGTCTGCCAGCTTTTACTTTTCCATAAATAAGCCATTTTTACCGAACAGTTAAAAAATACAAATTAATTAATATCACTTTTTGGCTTAAAGTATTTTTTTCCGTTCTTCTTAAAAATCCAGATTCTTTCATTTGCTTTTAAGTCTGCATGATCTATTTCCTGCCTTCACCACAAACACCCTTCTCTTTTACTGTGCTGTATTTATGTGCACTTAAATGCCTAAAATCCTTTTTCACCTCTGGGCCTGCACATACCTCTTTCAGGGATCTCCCCACAGCCATTGATGGCCCCAATTATTCTCATTTCTCAAGACTGAGTACCAAAACCATCTTCTCAAAGACACCTTCTCTGAATAGCCTACATAAAGAAGCACATAGTGTTGTACTTTTATCAAAATGACCGTCTTAGCTCCGTAACTTTACCACCATCTGTTATGATTATTTATTACGTGTTTGCTATTTCCCCCCACTGAAACATAAATTTCATATAGCCAGAAATTTTTCAGTAATGCTTAGCATAATAGCTGGAACATATTTGTGAGATTTCTTTAAGAATGCAAAATTATGAATATAAAATTAAATACCTATTAAGAATGAGAAAAAATATATAAGATCAGAAACTTTACTGCAAATATCACAAAATTGGGTAAGTAAAATAATGTTATTTAGTTAACTGGCTGATGGCTCTGTTTTTGTATCATCATCATTGTGGATACGTCCACCCAGTGATAGGAAGGGTATTTCTGAAAGTCATTCCACGTGGGGCTATCTACCTAATTACTCCAAAATTGACTGCAAACCACATAAATACATTCCGTTTAACATAAATTCAAAGTATCCTCAACTCGATTTCCTCTCACCAGATTTAAAAACTGGCAATGACCACTAGAATGCCATCTGATTAAAGTCAAACAGAGGGGAATTTAGAGTGCAAAGAAACTGTAACCTTAATGAACTACAGTTAAAATACCCCATTTCTGCACATTTTATAGACATACCATCACATGACCACATTGGTAAGGTCTTTTGCAGTAGCATGAAAGACATACATGCAAGTGGTGGGTGCTCAAACTTAACCTTCATTGGTTTCATAGTAATCTGCCTTGGATTTGTCCACAGTCTCAAAATTAGTGGGAGGACCGGAACTAAAACTTTATCTCACTGTGCACACAAAATTCCCAGCAACAGAGTAAAAAAGTAGTGGAACAGGTGTGTGTGTTTGTGTGCATGTGTGTTTCACTATATAATGAAGGATCTATTGACAGAACTTAACTAATGGTTTTCTATCCTCCCAAAATGTGGAAGTTAGCTAACATGTACAAAGGTAGTTTGTATTCATTTAAAAAAAAAAAAAAAAAGTGCTCTATGGGCTATGAGTAAATAAAGCTGTAATTGGACATTAGGAATATTAAGAAAGTACGTTGGAACTTGTTTTTTGTAAATTAATTTGGCAGGGATGTGCTCCTTGGGAAACCAGGCATGTTTTGGAAGTGCTGAGGCTATGACTCATAGTCTCTTTGTTGACAAAATATCTGAACGTGGAATCAATTCGTTAACAAAGTCATGTACAGACAAGTATTGATGTTCCCATCCTCTCTATCTGCCCCCCTCCCAAACACTTTCACTCCTGCCATCTTAAATGAAAGAATATCTCATTATAGACAATTGGTTACGTGGCAAAGATATGCATCCATAAACAGAGGCTAGAGAAGAACCAGGGGATGTAGGTTAGATCCTGACATAGAGGTAAGAATAGGCCACCAGGGAGAAGAATGAGCCCTTTCGCCATATTCAATGGTCTGGAAAGGCTAAGGCAGAATCTTCTGTGTTCTGAGGAACAGGGATGGAAAGAACAGGATTAACATGGATAATCCTCTAGCACAAAAGCTTCCACCTAAAATCATATAAGTACACAAACAGAGGCTCTCTTCCTGGACTGGGCAGGGAGAATTCTAGAAAAGGAAACTAGTGAATTTGCTCCAAAATTGTGATAGCATCTGAAAGAAAATAGGCTGTCAGCATCACCAGTTTTAGGAATTTTATTATAAATGAAGATATGATTTTCTATCATTTCTGGGAATTTTAATATTGTTACAATCAGTTTCATTCTGAGTTTTTATAATGTTAAATTGATATCTGAAAACCACTCAGCTGGAACAGCAGGAGGGTGACTTGGATATCTGAGTTTTATTAAGGATGGAAATTCTATCTTTATTTTAAAGGATAATCAGAGTATATTGATTGTTCTAATTTTCTATTTATTCTTTCTTGACAATATTCAGAGAAGTATTTTTTTGTTATACCACTACAAACCTGCAATCAATTCTTGGCGAATCCAAAAAGCTCTGATTAAGAGTTTGGTGTATTTCCCATGACTTAAATGACATTTCTTTTTCTTTATGTTACCTGAAGATAGTTTTTCAGTCAAAAGTTACAATACAAATAAATTATCTTAGTGATTGTTAGATTCCCATACCTTAAAAGAGATGAATCTGTAGATTTTATCTTTTAAAATTTGTCACCCAACAAAATAGATTATGTAGATTTGTTTCCATAGGAATTGTAATATCATTTGTATTACTAACTTCCACACTGCTTATTTTTAAATTATGTACAATGAAATTGGTATATAATTTATAGTTAAATAAATTAACTATTAAAAAGATGTTATTGTTTTGCCTAGTATTTCATATCAATAAGTTAAATCAGAATTGGATCTTTGTTACTTATTCTCTGGAAATTTTAAGAAAGAAAGGAAAGAGAGGTAAATTTAAATTCAACCCGTAGGCAATAGTTTACTGCAGGTAAAAAAGAAATCATTGGTTTGACTGTCAGTCATATGTGGGTGCTGTATGATAGGCAAGAGGATTTTGTTTTGTTTTATTTAAGATTCATTTCCTTATTTGAGAGAAAGAGAGAGCACACCGAGTGGGGGAGAGAAGCAGAGAGAGAGAGAGAAGCAGACTCCCCTGAGCAGCGAGCCCAATGTGGGGCTCGATCCCAGAACCCTGAGATCAGGATCTGAGCCAAAGTCAGACATTTAACCAACAAAGCCACCGAGGCATCCCGGCAAGAGGGTTTAGACATGCACTCCACATTTTCTTATTTGCTTTTAGTGCATTTTGACCAACTGATATTTAGATGATCAGATTATTTATTTTCAGAGTTTCTAAGTACACAAAAGAGGATGTAATAAGGGCATGAATCATAACAGTGTCAAAAGTAGGCAAGGGCTAGTGCACCTGGGTGGCTCAGTTGGTTAAGTGTCCAATTCTTGATTTCAGTTCAGGTCATGATCTTGGGGTCCTGAGATCGAGCCCCCATCAGCCTCTCCATGTGGAGTCTGCTTAAGCTTCTCCATCTCCCTCTCCTCCCCTCAACCCCCTCATATGTGCTTTCTCTCAAAAAAAAAAAAAAAAAAAAGTAAACAAGTGCTTAAAACATCGACTATGAGTGGTTGGATTCAAGGGCCAAAGTATACAAGCATTAAGTAGGTCCTTGCCAAACAACCTGGTCACTATGTGCCAGCAAAGACAAGTGAGCAAGAAAATATCAAAGCTGCCACATTTTGTATTCTTGGTATGGATTCCTAGTTAGCTATGTCCTGGAATAACAAGTAAAGATGATCTAGTCATATCTGAAATGAAATGTGGCCAAAATAATCAAAATGAGCAATAATTTATACAAATGGTACCACTTACTTCTCCCCGACTGGCTATTATTTCACTGACCCTGTAGAGACATAAAAAGATCAGAGGCTAGAAGACTTTTCCTAATTCTACTTAATGAGGATGACGTTCATCACAGGGACCTAAATGCTGTGTGTAAAAAGGCAGACATGAGGAGAAAGAAGTTCTGTGATTATGTTTCTTGTGCAGTCTGAGTTTATGAGCATGTTAAAATGGCTAAAGTTACATGAAATATTGATGGGGATGGATACAAAAGCTGGGTCAGATTTATGAAATGAGAGATAAAGAAAGTTTTTGGATTATTAGCTAATAGATTCATAATTAAGATTCAGGAAAAAACATATCTATATAAAGATCATCTTTGCCATCTAGGCAAAAGACATTTTGATGGTTGATAAGGAGTTAGGATAATGAGGTCCTGGGAAACTGTCCAAGGACAGTTTGAGACCTCAAAGGATGAAATAATTTTATAATCTATGACAAACTATAGAAAAGTACAGTCCAGTGATCTGGAAAGGCAGGAGCATCAATTGAGATTCTAGTTCTGGAATAGTAACAGTTATAAACTATATCCAGACTGTAGGGGGTATACTGGATAAATTGGTACTGGTGTTCAGGTATGGGTAGTTCCTATTCACTGGTTTTTATTGTTGATAAAGAATTTTGGCCTTTTGGGGGTTAAGTTAGTTTCATAATCTATTTTACAACCCCTAAAATTAAAAATAATTTTGTTTGTCTCATCCCTTGCTTTTTTCCTACCTCCAATAGTTTAATTAATTGACTATTTGACCATTATGGAGAAATCCTAGCTAGTATTTAAAATGATATTATTCTCCATACTTACTGTGGTTTTATGTTATTTGAACAAATTCATAATTTCTCATGTTATCAGTCCCACACAACTCTCTTAAAAATTTAAGTAAAGCTCCATGATTATTGTTTTGAGATTTGAATTAAAGCTATAATATTTTGGCAATTATGTTTTTTTTGTTTTCATTTTGTAAAAATGTGTCAGCTCTGTTGAATAGAAGTAGTTTGTAATGCTTGCATCCTCTAGTCTTCTATTTTTATTCATGTTTCCTGCCTCTAATTTCTTTGATTTATAAAAGCAATGATTATCAGACCCAGAAGAGAATAATTCTGTTAAGTCTCAAAAAACTGTTCACTGTCCCCCAAATATCCTGGTAAATCTGAACCATTCTGCATTTCACATTACATTGATAGGTTTCCTTGATTCTAAAATCACTTGCTTAAAATACAGATCTCAGAGCCCAACACAGATCAATTCCCCATGTAATTCTCAGGATGAGCCAAATTTGGGAAACACTACTCCCTATGTCATTGTCTTACTCTGCACACAGAGACAAAATAAATTAGGAGGATACCTTTTACATACACAGAGAGTCTTTGCAGAATCTGTTTCATCAATGATGGCATTTGGGGACTTGATTTATCTAGAAAATTTACTTCAGTGATAGACCTTATTGAGAATTAGTTTCAACAGAATCTATGATATTACTCTACTATCCACTGGGAACACTTTAATTTAAATCTTTAGTAACTAGAAGTCTCCAGTATGGTAAAGGATTACAGCTGTGAATTACGGTTGCAGCAGCTCAGGACTGAGACAAGCACTGCATGACAATATACAGGAAAAAACTTGACAACTTTCATTTAAAAAGATTAATTAGAAAGTGTTGCTGAAAACTCTTCTGGTGTCTTTTGACTTAAGTTAGATTAAGAGAATCAGAAGTGACAAATATATCTTTGAACTCGAGAGGTTTAAGGTGAAAGAGTAAGACATGGCAGCCTGATTTGTTTGTATCTCAAGGTTTAGGAGAAAAAATGTTTCTTCGGAAATTAAAGCATGTATTATGGGTCACTTCTTGAGTTGGAGTCAGATTATATCATTGCTCTTATCTACTCACACCTGTAAAATAATCTTAGGACAATACGTGTTTGAAATGTCCAAGACTTTTTGAGCCGGATCAGAATTTGGCAAGTTGCAGACACTGATAAATTCCCCCAAATCCATATTCCTATTACTAGTTTTTCTTTCTCTAGCACTTGCTTCCACTTTATCATAAACAGTCCTCCAACCCCAACCACTTGAACCACCATATTTGCAATTGCGCAAACAAGCAGTGGTGTTTCCCATGGCTCTATACCAATTGCTCTTGTGGCCAAGGCCACAGCTGATTTAAGCAACTGGGGCCACCTTTCTTTCTCATCTAAACCAAAACTTCACTGCAGCAGATAGTAGGGAGGTTAAAAGACTTAATGGAGGACAGTTGTACTGGACAATCCAATTAATAGAAGATAAGACTCCTAGCTCAGGCACCTATATATCAGGTGACACTCCACTAGGGCGTAGTGTCCTTCTATAAGCTCACGGCATCCTCAGGATATCATGTCACCAGATACAATATAATGCACATCCCTCCATCCCCTCTATACAAGGTGGAAGCCACTCAGACTGCTTATAATGTCAGCAAGATTCCCCTTTCTCCTCATGATTTTTTTCCATAAATTTCTTCTGAAAACATCACAGGCTGAAAGAAAATACTTCCCCAGTCACAAATCAGTGAGTTCACCTTTCAGGGAGCTGTCATAATAGGGACTTTATGGCTGCTTGGAACAAACCAAAAGATGATTCACTGTGGTCAATCTTGTAGGGTTGTGAATGAAAATTAGAATAGGAGCTCACCAATAGTTACCTGGTTCCAACTGAAAGAGACTACTTGCTGCTCCCTCTGCTATCATTTGGTTCTGTCCTATAGATTTAAATTGACTTGGCACACCCTTGAGAAAGGGGTTTCTTACCATTTTATAATCATGACCCCAATTCAGAAACAGCTAAAAAGTATATACCTTCTCTCCATAAAGATGCATAGACGGACATATTGAGCAAAAGTTGTCTGCAACATTTATAGGCTATACCCCCACGGTTTGCCGTGCCCAGAAATGGGACCCCTGAGGATCATGAACTTCTAGTAAAACAATTCAACTGCAGCGAAACTGGGGGAATGTCCCTTTAAGTTGTGATTGCAATGTGAAGACTCATTCTTTTTTTATAACCATGACTTCTTTTGTGATATGGTCACTGATCACTGGTAACTCTAGTGAAAACCTTTCCATATAATTGTTTCTGCACTTTCTCAGGAATATTTACCTTAAACTAATCACGCGCTCTCTCGCGCTCTCTCTCTCTCTCTCTCTCTATATATATATATATATAAACAATCTTTATCTCTACCTTACGATCTATATGAAATGAAAGAATAGTATATTTAAAAAGAAAATTACTTATTTAGCATTGGGTGCGAAATGGCAAAACAATTAAATCTCTAAGTCGCTGTACTCAGAGAGGATAATTATAATGCTTTAAAATTAGTTGTCAAGGGGCTGCCTGGGTGGCTCAGTGGGTTAAGCCTCTGCCTTCAGCTCAGGTCCTGATCTCAGGGCTCTGGGATTGAGTCCCAGATCGGGCTCTCTGCTAGGCAGGGAGCCTGCTTCCTCCTCTCTCTCTCTCTCTCTCTCTCTCTCTCTGCTTGTGATCTGTCTGTCAAATAAATAAAATCTTTAAAAAATAAATAAATAAAATAAAATTAGTTGTCAAGGAGAATATGGGTTTGCCCAACTAGATATCAGTTTTAAACTCTAATTCAAAATGAAAGACCCTTTTTTCTCTTACAAAAAATCGTAAGTAAAATACATGTTCAATTACAGAATGTGGAGAATGTTGAAAACAAATTCGAAATAGGACAGGGAAAGCTCAGATTAAATCATTCCATAAGTGAAAAAAATATTTGTTGAGCACTTAAACCATATACATACAAGAGCATTCGGTACCACACAAAGAGAAAAATAGCCACAAAGTTGGCTAATGTGCTCCTGTTACGTATTTTCAAGGAAACCTATATTTGGTCTGTAATAATATTTATTAACCTTTACTGATTATGTTGTTTAATTGTCTGACCAGTTTCGGGGAGGTAAGGATTACATATATCAATGTTCTGTCTTACTCTGTTTAGGTACTTATTAGTAATTGAATACTTTTATTTGTAATAATAAAAGAAATAGAATCCTAAGTATGTACTAAGTTCTATACTGAGTACATTCTCGTTTATATTCCCTTTCATTGCAATTCCCATGAGAATGTTTTATAACTTGAATATAGCATTGTATAGAGAACCTATGCATTAATATCTTTGATGGAATATGTTAATGCATTTTTTCAGAACTCATGACAATTTTACTTAGTGAAGTTATAGTAATTTAAATAAAATTTTTAAGATTTTATTTATTTATTTGACATAGAGAGAGAGACAGTGAGAGAGGGAACAAAAGAAGGGGGAGTGTGAGAGGGGGAAGCAGGCTTCCCACTGAGCAGGGAGCCCCATGCGGGGCTTGATCCCAGGACCCCTGCATCAGGACCTGAGCTGAACACAGATGTTGAATGGCTGAGCCATCCAGGCACCCCTAAATAAATTTTAAGTGATATTTTTTGCAATCGGTATCCATATATGGACACAAAATGCAGAAGACCAACATGAAGGATACACTACGTCAAATCAAATGCAAGAAAATAAATTCAGATGTGATCAATCTAAGGCAGAGATTATTTCCTTAGTCATATCTTGTTAAGTACTATCAACATTTTCTTGGTGAGGAGAAATTGAAAAATTACACCAAATCTCCAGATTTATAGTTTATATCATTTACAGTTTAAATAAATAATTTTTTAACAATCACAAGTTACACCCATTTCTTGATCTAAATGCAGGTATCTACTTATAATCAATCCCCTAACTGTATTCATGAAATTTCAAGTTAAGAAACTGTTCCTTGAATCATTTTAAGTGGATATGGGAATGGAATGGACTCCTTAATTATTACTTTGAATTTCTGGGCCTCAAGTAAATAGAGGTGAGCACCCCTTCTACAAAGAATATCTCAGGTATGCTTATTTCAGCTTCCTTGTGCCATATATTACAAAACCCAAAGGACATATAGAAAGTCCTTACATCTAGAGAAGGCCATCACATAGCTTCTTCTTGTTCTGATCACTACGAAGATACATGTGTGTTAACCTACTTTATTTCCTCTTCTCATATCAGAAGCTATTGGGAAGCCTATCTTGCTGAGGTGAATGTCTTTCTCTTGTAGACCTACCACTTCTTTGCTTTGGAATTTGAAACCTAAATACAAACTAAATGTCTCAAGTATCCTAAAGAGAGCTCTGTTAAATAATCATGTGGAATATGAGCCTCAAGGTGAGAACTTCCTGCTTGAAGAACCCAATTCTAGCTCAGACTAAACTCTCCTCTTACAATTGCTCCACTAGTTGCTTGACCTGCCCTGAGCCTCTGCTCCTCTGATTACTTCTTTGTCTTCTAAAAGGCTAAAAATGTGACCGAAGCATAGCATCCCTTTTATCCACTAAGAACAAGACAGTGCAATTCCAACACCCCACCATGACGCTGAGCTGGGGAAGAGAATGGAGAAAGCCATCCATACAACGGGGACAAAACTGACTTTGAAATCAATGGAAATTATAATTGAGCTGTAGATATTTATCCCTCCTAAAGCCTTCCATTTCTCAAATATTTAAATGATGACTTTGCAATACGACTTTCACTTCATCAGCGTCTCTGTGGAAATTGGAAATTACAGTATGTGATACAATTAAAATGTATATCCACAACCACTCAGAATAATCATGGCTAATTAGAAATTATGAATCATTAAAATGACATGGTTTTCTGTCAGTATGTGTGCACAGCACATTCATGTCTTCTAACTTCCCAATCCAATCTCAGTAAATCTAGGGAGGTACATTTGTTTCAATATTTCTATTAAGCCCTTCCATTAAGTAAATTACCATTACAGCCAAAGTTTAAAGGTTATCTGGGCTAGCAAACTACTCAACATAGCTAATACACATAATTAGCTGTGGTGAGATTCCACATTAAACTTTTCCACCTCTATTTGGTGGATTTCCAAAAACAAATCATTTATGAAGGCTTAGCAAGGACACTACAGTGCTCCTGATGGAATTCAAAATATTTTTTCATAATAAATTCTAATTTCTATTTTTTCTTGTATCCATCATTAATTTTAAGATTGACTTTAAAAAATCAGTGAAATACTTCAATATTTCTGAAACAGTGGGATGTTCTATGAGGAAAATGGAAGTATACAAAAAAAAAGAAAAACAAGTGAAACTGAATTAAAATTATGAAATTTTTATTTGAAAACTCAAATTGTTTTTTAAGAAAAAGCTCTGAATTTAAAGGAAAAAATATAAAAATTGTTTCATTCAAATAGGCTAGATTTAAGCAATATTCTCAGAGAATGTCAACTGTCCAGTTTTCTTATTAAATTCTTCATATAGGAGAGATATTTTGGTGAGGAATTCCAAGAAAGACAGCCATAGAATAGGTCTTCTCTCCAATTGCCAACAGAGTCTACATAATCGCTTACCTCTGCTAAGCCAGAGTACAGGAAGCCCATGCTAGGTGCAGCTCCTTTTTTTTTTCTTAACAAAGGAGGGGGTTAGGGGGTAGGAGTGGAGGGGGAGAGGGAAAGAGACAATCCCAAGCAGACTGCGTGCTGAGCACAGAACCTGATGCAGGGCTCAATCCCATGACACGGAGATCATGACCTGAGCCAAAATCAAGAGTTGGACACCCAACCAACTGAGCTACCCAGGCACCCCACCTGAGGTGCTGCTCCTTTTTAAGTTAGAACCACCGAGGCAGAGGGTATAATTAATATGAAGGAAAACGACGAACACAGATCTGTTGTCTCAGAAGAAACTGATGACAGTTATGAATACACAATCCAGAGAAAAGTTTCAAACACCTCCCTCCCTTAAAAGGGTGATAAACATGCTCCAAGGTCTAAGTAGAATATGATTCCAGAGATCTCCAACCTGAGTAGAAAGAACTTGGTGTAAGATTACAATGTTTTAGGAATCTAATGGGTAGTGAGACAGGATTGAGTGTAAGTGGGTGGTGGTAATTTGCACATAGATGGATATGCTTCTACTTTTGCATCTATAGATACAGACAAAAAAAAAAAACCACTGTTAGTGCATAAAATATTCTCCAGCTGATGCAGGATTGATGCTGCCATCATTAACATGCTGGTTATTAAGCTGTTGTCTCTCAGCTTCAGATCCATACTTACAGTCTCTTCTTGTGATGCTAAGGCTGGGACTCTATAATAAACTTCCTTTCTGCTTTGCTGGCTGGAAACATGTTAGACTCTGCTGGTAGGGCCTCTGAAAGGATACTGGATGGCTAGAGGAGGAAGAAAGGACTTACTCCTCCTTGTTTTTGCATTATTTTCCTTCCATTGTTCCTTCTACAAATGTTCCTCACTTTTGGAGTGGCACCTAGCACCTGTTTACAGTCTGTATTTCCACATCTCAAGAATGAGCCTCCTCATGCTCTCACAGAAACCAGCACTAGCTGGTCAACACTCTTTCCTCAGAGGTCTGGCTCCCAACACTTTGGGGTCCCCTCCAATCTTCCAGTTGCTGATAATCCCAACCTTTTTGGAGGAATGAAGTGTTCTCCCAGACAAAAGACACTAGCTGTTTTTTGTAATTGCCACTTCTGAGACACCTCAGTGTTGCCTTTGTCTTCATAGTCCTTCAGAACCCACTTAACTAATTGTCTACATTAAACTCAGTATTAAAATAACTGATGTCATTTTCTGACTGGACCCTAATATGGTAAGTAAAAACTATTTTAATACTGATGCATGCAGACTTGCTCTGCAGTTCATGGTCTGGTTTGGTGTCCATGATGGTGGACATAAACTCCCATTCCAGTATCCTTTCCTTTGATGACCATCTCATCCTTTGGTCCTCATGGGGGATGGGGTGGTGCTGTCCAAGTTGGTATCCCATCCTTATGACAGGAATCGACTAGGCCCGGGTTGAACAATCAGATCTCCCCAATCTTCTGCTACAAAGACTGGTTTAGGGCAATGCAGGAGACAGAGCCGGGCTAGTCACAGCCTTCTTTGGGACTCTGCTATTAGAGATGGTGATGTTATGTGAGAGATAAAAGTTGTAGAAATTAGCTTTTAATGTACCTTCTTACATGGACTTTTCATCTATAGTAGAAGGAAATGAGAGAAGCAACAGAGAGAGCGAGAAAGACAGACGAACAAACTTTATCTGAACACTTAGATCTGGTGGTTAAGCTATGGGGGACTATTCAGGCATATCTGGAACTTGAAACCAAAAATTGTCTAACCAATGAGCATTAGCAAGAGTCGTGTAAGGAACTAAAACATTAGTACTGGAGAAAAAAGAAAAATGTTGGACTGAAATAACCATAAAATATACACTCAGGTTTACAGAGTCTATAATCAAGCCACTTTCACTTTTATTACTTAAGAGAATATATTACCTATGTGTGGAAGACTGGTGTGGTCATTTTGCTCACAAGTGACATTAGCAGGAAACATTATGTTGGCTATTCTGCCTGTTTTAGAGATATATTATTAATTACTACAGAAATACCTTGTTTATTGTGCCTCTCAGATATCGTGTTTACCAACTGAAGGTTTATGGCCACCCTACACTGAGCAAATCTATCAGAGTCATTTTCCCAACAGCATGTGCTCACTTCCTGTCTCTGTATTACACTTTGTTAAGTCTCACAATATTTCAAACTGTTTTTATTACTCTATTTGTTATGGTGATCTGTCACAAGTGATTATGACTTGCTGAAAGCTCAGATGATGGCTAGTATTTTTTGGCAATAAACTATTTTTTAATTAAGGTATGTACATTGTTTTTGAGACATAACACTTTTGCACATTTAATAGACTAAGTACAGCATAAGCATAACTTTTATATGCACTGGGAAACCAAAACATTAATTTGACTTATTTATTGGGATATTTGCTTTATTGTGGTGGTCTGGAACTGAACACCAGCAGTATCTTCAAAGTATGTCTGTATACACAAAACTAATTGTCATTTAAAATTCAGTCTTGCTTAAGGGTACATCTAAGAGTAATGAAACCTTGGTATCTAAGAGTAACAAATCCTTGTTTTTATATGTCTCATATGACCCACTGAAAACCATTATAGAATCACATCTTTTCATGTGGCAATGTTATATGAGATAATAAACAAACTAGAACAGCTAAACCAAATTATTAAAGCACCAAGCTTTAGAAGTCTCCCCAATATTTGAATTTTCACTACATACTCCTGTAAAGTAAAAAGGTATTTCTTATATGCCACTCCTTCTAAAACCTGAAGGTCTTTTTCTTTTTATTTGATATAGAGCATCACAGAGATGAAAGAAGTTCAGGGTGACTTGTGATTTCTCTCCTGGGACAGAGATTTCTTTTCTTAGTCTCAGAAAGGAAGCCACGCCAGCCGTGAGAGGGGATTCCCCTACTTCGGGATATGCAGCCTAACAGATTTCTACATCATCTCAAAGGGAAAGACTCCTAGAAGTTAGACCTCAATTATGACTGCTCTTTTCACCACTGGAAACAGAACATCTGCCAAGTGATTTTTCCTCTTGCTCTAGTGGAATCTGACAGCATCTGACAGCTGCCCCTCAGAGATCTTCAACTTATGTGGGCTTCTAGCAACCCACATACTTTGTGTGACTTATGATATCCAAAAGCCCATTCCAATTGTTTTCTTGCCATTGTGACCCTGCTTACTTACACAAAACTTGCAGTCTGAGAGGCAGGAGCCCATTGGCTCCTGAAATGTGGATGACACCTTTCTCGATCTTGGGTTAGACACGTGAGAATCAGATCTCCATTTTTGAATGGAATTTTCCAGGCCCCCACCCCTCATTACATACACATTGGAACTCGCGGATGCTTTTTCTCTTTGAGCATATGCTAAATGCCAGTCCTGCAATGTGTTTTTTGGGTTTTTTTTAATCCTTAACTTCATAAATATTTACATATGAAATCATGCATCCGTTTGCATCCACACAACTGTGGCAGAATCAGAAAGACTTGAAAGATGTAATCCTGGGCTTCTATCTTCCATCCCGGATCCCATGCCTTCACTTTTTATCCCTCTTCCAATGCCCATAGACGGTAAAGAAAACAAAGATGACGGCAGTGAGCTAGCGTGACTGAATCTTGTATTTTCAGTTTCTGCCATGGTCATAAAAATAGGATTTCCCTCTAATCTTGAGGGTATTCATGCCAATTTTCTGTTCTTTAATTGGGCCATGAATATATTAAGTTACCTGCTCTTTGATTTTAATTTTCATTCTCTTTCTTTTTTTTTTTTCTACCATTGCAGGAGAGCGCTGCATCATAGCTTGAACGTAAGATTCTAACAAAAAAACTCATACCATATTTCCCAATGATTTTGGAATTAACTGCATGCTTAATTTTGTTTTTCAATCAAATAGTGTTAAGAGGCCCAAAACAAAGACTTTACCATCTACATATGCACAATTAAATAAGTCATACATTATAGTTACAAACATTTTTTGAGTATTTAAAAATATATGTGAGTCACCTTTTGTGCCTTAGGATTTTCTAATCATTGTTGTTAGGAAGATAGAACCATAATCAATCAATTAAATTGAACAATCCATACAATCTGCTTATTGGTGCTTTGTACATAGTGTCTATCAATGTCAAATACTAGTATTACTATTACTAATTAATCTGTATTTAGGTTACCTCTGAAGTGATTAAAAATATAAAAACCTTTACCAGCAATAACAAGAAGTGATTTCATAAGGAAAATTATATATATAAATTGTAGTTTAACTTCCATACAATGCCTTTAAAAAGTTATCATAAGCCTTCTCGGCATTCTACCAAGACAACTCATACCATATCAAATATAGGAGGCATATTTTAAATAATCCTTCAAGTTTTATAGAACTGATCTACCATTTTCAAAATAAAAATTTCTTCCAAGCATTCTGCATGATTTGTCTCTTCAGCTTGGCAAAATTGTCTTTCTAACATTCAGGCTTAACATTATTTTAATGATTGAACAAGTTTATGTTCTCTGTGAGCAAAACAAAACATCCACTTACCTACAAACTTTGTGCACAAAATTGTAGTGATTTATGAAATTCACTTATTAGCAATGATGCTCAACAAATGAATTTGGCAGATAAATGGCTGATGGCATTTCCCGGAAAGGGTCATCGGAGGGATGAGACAGGAAGGCTGATTTCAGGTTCCTGAATAGGATAGGAGGAGGAGAAAAGAAGGTGTTGTAAGGTAAATATAACTTCAAGTAGCTTAGCCATGAAGGAACATAGCTATTGAGAGACGTGAGGAAGTTTGAATGTTTTGTGAACACATGAATATTATGTTTTTCAAGTTAGGGAAGATTTAATCATGTTCTATGGACTGAATTGAGTCCCCTCCAAATTCATATGTTGAAGCCCTAATCCTCATTGTGACTGTATATTTAGATAGGGTCTTTAGCAGGTAATTACGGTTAAATGAGTTCATAGGGTGGGGCCCTAATCCAATAGAACCGTGGCCTCATATGAAGAGAGAAATTTAGTGTCCTGACCCAGGCCCTCTCCCCGCATCACGTGAGGACACAATGCAAAGTTAGTTGTTTGCAACCCAAGTAGAGGGCTCTCTCTAGATACCAACACTGCTGTCTCTTTGATCTCCAATGCTGTGAGAAAATAAATATATTTTGTTTAAGCCATCTATTCTATGGCATTTTGTTATGGCATCTCTAACCCACAAAGACTAATTAAAACTTTTTTTTTTTTTCTGAATCTGAATCCTAATGGAAATACTAGCATGGATTTCTAGAAAAGTATGTCTTTATTACAGTTAATAAAGTTTGAGGCTAGGATTATTTTTTTCGTTTGCAAAAATGTTAATATATATATATCTAGCTGCAACATTTCTAAAATTCCAATCTATTTACTACTGAGTGGTGACAATTTGAATTTAGGCGCCAGGTCTCCTTAATCTGCACCCCACCCCTTTACACTACTTAGATTCACATATATTAGAAGCTATGTGCTTAATTATGAATTGGATTGAGTTTAATGATAAAGCGAAAACTGTGCCCACTCTCCAGTGCCTCCCAGTAAACCTAATAGAAGTATTTCGGAAAGAAGTCAGGTGGTGGTTAATTAAATAAAATGGTGTAAGTTATAGACAAACATGCATGTCAGGTTACTGAGAATGAGAGTCCATGCTAAATATTTTCTTTTTCTTCAGTGTCTTGTGGTGGTGGTTTTTTTTTTGTTTGTTTGTTTGTTTTGTTTTTAAATCCCAGAATTTTTCTCTAAGTCTTGGGAAGATTTAATTTTACCTACAATATTAAAAAAAAAAAAGGACACTGTGACAAGATACTGTTCTCTCCTTAAAAAACAATTAATGTGAGTAAATGAAACAAGATGGGATTGGGAGGGAGACAAACCATAAGTGACTCTTAATCTCACAAAACAAACTGAGGGTTGATGGGGGGAGGGGGGTTGGGGGGGTGGGGTTATGGACATTGGGGAGGGTATGTGCTATGGTGAGTGCTGTGAAGTGTGTAAACCTGGCGATTCACAGACCTGTATCCCTGGGGATAAAAATATATTATATGTTTATAAAAAATGAAATTAAAAAAAAAGATTAAAAAAAACAATGTGGTAGTTCAAGCTTTTCTAATTATGTTCAGTATCAAGATAATTTATTTTGGTTATTCAGGAATGAAATTCAAAAATTTAAGTTGAAAATGGGCATGAAAAGTCATGCTTCCCTCCCCAAGCAAGGTCCCCCCCAAGGTATTGCTACTTTTTCTTTTTTTTTTTTTTTTAAGATTTTTTTTATTTATTCATTTGACAGACAGAGATCACAAGTAGGCAGAGACAGGCAGAGAGAGAGGGGAAGCAGGCTCCCTACTGAGCAGAGAGCCTGATATGGGCTCTATCCCAGGACCCTGGAATCATGACCTGAGCCCAAGGCAGAGGCTTTACCCCACTGAGCCACCCAGGCGCCCCCAAGGTATTGCTACTTTCAAGTCAAAGCCAGAAAGGGAGGAGAGAGCAGAAAGGGGTGTGTTAGTTTCTCCAGGTTGCTGTAACAAATCATCACAAAGCCAGTGGCTTACAATGACAAGAATTTGCTCTTCTACTGTTCTAGAAGCTAGAAAGGGCTGTGAACCCTCACAGGGCTCTAAGGGAAAATAGGGCTTCACGCCTCTTCATGGTGGCTGGCTCCAGGCACATCACTCCAGTCTTTGCTCTATGGTTATCTCGCCTCCCCCACTTCCCTGAGTCTCTCAAAGCACCCTTTGCCTTTCTCAGGTCTATGTGATTGTATTTAGGCCCCGCTGAGCTAATACAAGGGAATCTCATCTAAAATCCTTACTGTAATTACATTTGCAAAGATCTTTTCCCAAAGAACATTTACAAGTTCCATGGATTAAGACTCAGTATCTCTGGCCATTATTCAACCTATACAAAAGGGATTTTTTTTTTTTTTTAAGATCTTAAAAAGGGAGCTCTCTCAAAGAAGACATACACATAAAAGTTTATAGCAGTGGGACACCTGGGTGGCCCAGTTGGATAAGCAGCTGCCTTTGGCTCAGGTCATGATCCCAGCGTCCTGGGATCAAGTCCCACACTGGGCTCCTTGCTTGGTGGCGAGCCTGCTTCTCTCTCTCCTTCTGCCTGTCATTCTGCCTGCTTGTGCTCTCTTATCTCTCTGTCAAATAAATAAATAAAGTCTTTTAAAAAAGTTTATAGCAGTAACAACAGACTGGAAATTCTACCAATGCCCATTAAGACAAGAATGGATAAACTAAATATGGTATCATCAAATAATGGAATACTTTTCAGCAATAAAAAGTGAAGGTCTGACATATGGATGGATATGTTACCTCAGCAGATCTTGTTAAGCAAAAAAAACAAGACACATATGTACATACTATATAATTCCACTGGTATGAAGTTTCAGAAAAAATAAATAGGTGAATAGATACAGAAATTAGAACCGTAATTTGGAGTAGAGGAACAGAGAAGATTTTTAGGAAGTGAGTTTGAGAGAACATTCTAGAATGGCATAAATATCCTGTATTTTGATGAGGTTTGGATTAAATATGAATATACATTTGTTAAAACTCATAAAATTACGTTTAGGATATGGGCATTTATTAGCCAGAATCATACATCAATTAAAAAGGAGGAGCAGGGGCTGAACTGAGAAGTAGTTAGAGAAACAGCCCCCATCACCCTACTTCCACTGTAAAATGAATCCTAGGCTCTGCACCTCTGTTAGTATTCCCCCAGACTGAAGTCTCTTAAATATGTTCCCTGGCATATGATCAAAAACAAAATCATCCTGACCATCAAAAAATATATCTGAATTTCCATGTCTTTGCTCAACATTTCACTTGCTTGCTTGCCTTTATAATTGCTAAATTCCCAAACTATGCCAAGAAGACATATTCTATCATTTTTATCACTGGTAGTTTATAACACTACTGGGTAGCCAGTGTATGCCTAGAGTTTATATGGTCTGTTCACAATTGATTTGAGGCAAACCATGACCTCAGTCCTGCATAATACCCTGGCAAATTGAGAGTTGACTGTGGTTGTCTCATTTCATCCTTCTCCTCATATATCCTACAGAATTTACATAAAAATCCTATAGGTTTCCACTTCATAAAATTATGCTTGCACTTCTTTGTACACAAATTTATACCTCCACTCCCTTCCAGGTCACCTTAATCCAATGACCCAGAATATGCTTTTCATTTTCTTTCATTTATTTTCATCATATGATTTTCAATTTGGATTTAACATGTTGTCAAGTGACCTTTATTTTTTCTTCCCCTGGCACTAGTTAAACCAGATTCCTTTGTGTGTACAGTAACATTCTACTGGATCTCACCACAATTGTTTTGATTTTTATTTATATTAGATAAGGAGTTGCCTGCATTTTCTTTTTAAGAAAAAAAAACAGATAAAAAGAAAGCTATATTGTTTTGTATGAAAATACCACCAATAATAAGAGAATATTAAAAAATGTAGAGTTGTTAATCTTAAAAATATATATATACAGTGACTAAGATCCAGATAAATACTAGAAAATGCCTCTAGAAACAGCAAGAGAATGAAAATAATTCTCTAAATTTGTGTGGAGGGAGGGAGATTAGGAGTGAATTGCTGATAGAAATTTGGTTTGAATTGCTCACAATAAATGTTTCAGGGAGGATTTGGAGACCCATTTCCCTATTAATTGTAGTAACATAAAACCTATGTGAGCTGAATTATACACTGTGGATACTGTACAGGGATTTAGTTGGGTTAGTAAGTGTCAACTTCCTGGAACTATGAAATAAGCTGGAAATAATTTGCTAAGAAGTTTCTTGAATATGAAGTGGCTTTAATAAGATACTTTGATGAGTAAATGAACCAGAAAATTGAGGGCTAAATTTTCCTTACATTTCAGACATATTTGCAGTGATGGTAAGGTCAAAACATTTGGATTATAATTTGAGAACCATCACCTCTTGAGGTAAAGAATATTTAACCAAGTCATTGTCAGGCACTAAAATAATATCAAGAATCCCACTAAGTCAAATGCAATGCATGGGTCTAGAGCTCGTGTTTGAGAAAGGAAAACTGAACTACACTGGTGTACATATTATTCAAATGCACAGATCAGTAGCTACATTTTGAGATTGAGGTGTGCAGAAAATCACATCTACTACTAATCAAGTATGTAAATCATTTTTAAGTAAAATGGAATGAATTTAAAGTTCATTTTATAAAACATCATATACATTTTTATGAAATAGTTCCGAGGAGCACAGAGAATTACAGACAATTGGAAAAGTTTCGCATCTCTGCCAAGATTGTGTATTGTTAATGATTGCTGTGATCACAAGTTATTGTAGTGTTTTACTTCCTTAAACATACTTTTTTAGTGACAATATAAGCATACATTCAGAGCAAGGCATTACCCTTGTGACTGTCATCCATATACGATAATATATAGACATATAATATATATTCTATATATTTTCTATGTTATATATACCATTTGAGGAGAGAGAAGCCATAAAGCCTGACTCTTACACCTGAAACAATCCATTTTCTTCTCCACAAAAATATATCAAATACATGAAATAATGGTTTTCATGAAGATGTTGGGAAAAAAAAAAAACCCAAACAATATGCTCCTTCCTACTTATTTATTTCTGATAATACTGTGAGGAGTTTGCCCATTATCCAGACTAGATACTTTATATTCATCTTTGATTGCTCATTGTACTGTAATACAGAAATACAGTCTTTGTTTGCAACAAAAATCTGCATATTATCATCTTCTGCTTCCCTTCCAGTTGACCCTTTGTGTAAAACTAATCTGTTCACCATGTGTGTCTCTTCCATGTCCCAACAGAGCAAAGAGTAAGATACAGAGGTTGCTCACCTAAAATCCAATTTTATCGGGTAACCTTAAGAAGCACTTGTCCTCTAAACATAATCCCTATACTGATATAGAATCTTGCCTCTCCTCTGGCCCATTTGCCTTCATTCCTGAATTTAAATTTCTTCTGGAGGAGTGTGAAGGAGAATACTTTCTGGGTGGAAACGCAAGGTTATGAAAGGAAAGCATATGCCCTCTATATTGATTTTACATATTTGAAGACTTTATTTGGCTGTCTGCACAATAGATCTGCTGCAGAAAAGGAAGAACTGAAATAAGAGGGTTTTACATTTTGTAAACAAAATGTTCAGGCCAAGGCATTTTGTAATTTTGAATTTTATTTTGCAAAACATAAACATTTACTCAGTCTTTCTTTATTGGTGACTTATCATGTTGACCTTAACAGAGTTCCTTTTTCATATTTTTATAGTAAAAATTAACAATATAGGATATTGAGAAGTCTGATAAAATTTTTATTGTGCATTACTATACTACCAACAGAAATTAAAAATACAAACATGTCCTTTTAAGTCTTTAGCTCTTATAAATTCAAATACAGCAACCAATTACACATATATTAAAATAAATTTTTATACCAAATTACCTATTAACTATAACACTAATATGTTATATAATATTATGGCATTTCAACTAATCGAGTCAACATTATAGTCAAGTTTCATTAAGATAGAAGAGAGTAATATTTCAAATCTGCTCACATAAACATTTAGACTATATTTTACTTTCAAACCATAATAATTAAGTGAAGAAAAAGGAAGAGAGGGAGATACTGGTTGGCTTGCAAAAAAAAGCATCAGTTACTAATAATATAAAGCAAACATGTTTGCACTAAAAATAACAAAACATGCCAGAAAGTACCTGTCTGTGTAGCAGTAAACAAAGCCTTCCAGGTGAAAATACTGTCATAGTTATCAAAACTTTCTTACTTAATTATTAATTGTTATTAGTCAGGATGCTTTCAACTGTAAATAACAGAAACTCCAGCCAGAAATGTTTAAAAAATTATTAGCTTCTATAATAGGAAATCAAGAGGAAGACAGATGTCATGGATTCCTAATACAATAGTTTCAGGATATCCTCAGGACTTCAGTTCTTTCCCTCCCTTTGCTCTGTTCTTCACATTGTTGGCTTCATCTTAAGGCTGTTTACCCCAGGATCATGTAAAGGCTCTTAGCCTCCTTACTAATACGAGGAATGTGGTCCTTTCTCCAAGTCTGAACTGCCAGAATTCCAATAACCAAGAGAATGGCATATGCTTGTCGATTTAAACAAATCACAAACCATCATTACAACTGGAGTTGGAGCCAGTTTCTCCAAAATGAAATGGCTGATTAGTTTGTTATCAACATCTGAACAAATCTAGATTTGGTTACAAAGGAGAGAGTAGGGAATAGAATCAAGCTAGGCAAAGAACCATGCTTTCTACAATTGTGAGTCTCTTTCTGTCAAGTGATCTTAAGTACATTCCTCATTATTCCCTCATCATAGCACCAGAATGAGAGTTCACACTTGGTTGGTACTCAACAGATGTTTCCTTGTCCTGCCTGATGGAGAATGTGAAGCTTCCCTAGAAGCACCCCTACTATAGATAAGAATTGAGGGAAAACTGAGCAGTGAAAAGCAAATATTAAAATGCTGAAAAAAATTGACTTGTTATCTTGGATTTAATAATGGCCATGCTGGGCACAATCAAAATATGTATGAGAAGCTTTAGAAAAATGATGTGGTTCAGTCTCACAGAAGTGCTGTGGACCATAAAACATAACCTATGCATTCACAAATAATTTCAACATACATCAAATCCTTTCCTTACACTTGTTCACCCTCATGATCTTATGGCTGACTGGGAGCTGTGACTCACTGCCATTGCCCAGCATCATGGGACAATATCGTATTGCATACCGCTAGGCTAAGAAAAGATTAAAATTCAAAATTCAAAGTACAGTATCTACTGAATGGGTATCACTTCCGCACCCTCATAAAGTCAAAAAATCATTAAGTCAAAGCATAATAAATCTTGGACCATCTGTACTTCATCCCTTTCTATTCGCCTTTACACATGAAATGTTGGTCACTGTTTAGGAGCTTTTACATTAATTATTTTTGTTTTTATAACATAGTAAATAAAGGGAAATTGAATTGTAAGAGTGAATCACCAAAAAAGTAGTTCAATGCTGCCTGTTCACCGGAACAATTTATCCCTAAATAATGAAAGCAGATGAAATTTGTGAACCATTCTAAGTACTATGAGATAAATTATGCAGAATGGACATGATGTCATATTAGTGGAAATTATCTAATTAGCATATACATATACATATTCTCATAACCATAGGTTTTGTTTTGTTCTCTTTTTCCTTTTTAATGACAACACTCAATGCAGTTAACAGGGATAAGATAGTGTGCAGTAGGATAGGCACTCTCACACACAGTGGCTGGAGGTATAATGGTTTCAAGGTCAGAGCCTTAAACTGCTTGTATCTTTTGATCCTGTACTGCTACTTCTTTAACTTAAATGAAAAAACATACAATGCAGAAAAGACCAGTCTACATTTTTCTCAAGGTCATTCATAAGTGTAAATCATTTGAATAATCTAAATATAAAATTTTGAATTTATGATTTCAAAGCTAATGATTAAATACATCCTAGTTCATCCATAAAATAGAATTGAATTTAGCTATTAAAATGACATATATAACCACATTGAGGATAGCAGAGCTGGGATATGAAAATAACCTGACTTCTTAATATTACTGACTTCTGAACTCACCCAAATATTAACATGTCCTACTTGGACTTCTTGTTTTATGGACTAATACATTTCCCTTTCTGTCTGAATCAATCTGAATTAGAATTTGTAGATACTTTCAGCCTAAATTATTTTAACTAATTCATAGACCATATTCAATTGCATGTTATAAAAATAGCACATTGTGACCAATGGATTTGCCAAAGAACTTACAAAGATTTCATCATTTAAAAATATAAGTATTTGTTAATTCTCTAGTTTAAAAGAGTAAATATATATATATTTTTTTAAATCATCTTCCAACATACTAAAGTTTTAAATAATTTTTCAAGGCTCATTTCTGAATAAAAAATTATCACAGTAAGCCACAAATAGAAGAAAATTTCCTTAATGTGATAAAGATGTCTAAAACAAATATTGGAAATATTTTCTTACATTTTAATAGCTTCCAATTTTCTAATAGTTTTGAACCTAATATTTGGAAATGTGGAATAAAACAAAGATGTCAGCTCTCACTTCTGCTTTTCAACATTGTTTTTTAACACCATCATTTAATCAATAATATAAGAAAAATAAGTTCTAAAATTTGTAAAGACTGAGATAAAACAATTGTCTTTATGTGATAGGATTTGAAGTTAATCAAACAAAAAATAAAAGCAAGATGAATTAGGACGTAGAGCTAGGTATATAGATAGAAATGCATAAAGCAAATAAAGCAAAAAAAGTCAATGAATTCATTCAGGCAATGCATGTGGGTGGGGGTGAGGTTTGGTACATCACCTATAGCAATAACACTATAGTATATTTTTGATCTACAAAAAGATATGTTTAAGATCTATAAAAAAAGTAATTCTTGCTCTTGACATATAGGCTTAAAAAAGAATCTGAGAAAAAAATGGGATGATACATCATGTCCTAGAAAGGGAAGAACCAATAGCATAAGATATCATCTCTTGCCAAATTAACTTTTGTAAATTAATGTCTTCCCAATCAAAATCTCTGTGGGTGGAACTGTTGAATTACTATATTGTACACATGAAACTAATACAATACCATATGTTAACCAACTGGAATTAAAAATAAACAAAACAAAACTTTGTGGGAAACTGAAACACTGATTTCCATACTACATCAAAAACTAATGATGTGGTGTATGGTGACTAACATAACATAAAAAATAGGATAAAATTTAAAAGTTCATTTACTGCAAAGATGCAAAGAATTACTTTTTTAAAGTAAATATTAATTATGTTGAATATAAAAATAGAAGAGAAATATGTCACCACATTAAAAATAATAATCACTGGGTAGCAGGAGAATAAATGAGTCAATTTCCTTCTTTAAAATTAAATTATTAATAAAGACAAATACTTCTATTCTCAATTTAAATATTAATATTTCTTTTTCTAAAACAAAAATATACAAATTCAACAAATTAACAAAAATGGTTTAATGTAATCAAATTTTATGAATTGTTATTGTAAAATACTATGAGGCATTAAAATTAGCCACCATATATAAATCACCTACTCTGGCCAATCTGACAGAGATAGGTGACATATTCCACCAAAGTTGCAATATTGAGATTTTTTTCACATAAAAGAAAATTATAGATTTTCCTATTTAAGAATTATTTCAAATTTATAAGAAGTTATATCAAAACACATCCACATTAATGAACAATTAGTACTTTCTTTGAAGGTGCAGCTTTACAGAACAAATTATTCAGAGTTTATTCACATTTTAAACTCTACAAATATTTCATGTGTGGACAATTTGTATAAATCAAAATAAATCAGGAAATTAATTCAGAATGAGGTCATATATAATGAGAAAGCTTATTCATATTATTTAAATAATCCCTCTGTTTTCTGTTTGAGATAAACCTTCCAATACTTTGTTCATGAAACACTTCTGGACCACATTTTATGACTAAGAATTTCAAAATAAATTGTTGCATTACATAAATATAAATAAAAGTGAGATATCATTTTCTGTTTACCACAAAAGCCTTAGAGAAAAAAATACGTGAAGAAAATCTCATTATATGAAGATAAGAAAAAAATATATGTATTTCTAAGAGGGCAAAGTTAAAAATCACACAGTTCTAAAATCTGCAGTTTTTAAAGATGTAGATTAACAGAATAAACCTAAGATGAAAGCTGAAATGAGCAGAGACAGTGGGCTATGAATAATAGGCAAGAGGCATTGAACTATTCAGGTAATTAAGGTTCATCTATTTATTTTTTCCTAATTATATCTCAGTCTGACCTGAGGGTCTGGTCAGGTTCCCTTGACAAGCTATTAGATTTGTTTTCAGATATTCCAAGAGGCATCAGGGGTTTCTGAAAGCATCAGAGGACAATGTCAATATCAAGAACCAATAGAATCCATCATAGCTGAATTATGTCGCAAGATCCAGGAAACATGATACTGACTAGAGTGTTGAAAAAGTCAGCAAGTGGAATTAGATGCTTGGACCGAGTAATCCCTAGATTTTACCCAAACATCCCAGGAGAAGATGAGCACATCCTAGGCAGAACCAGCAATCTCCTGAAGACTAATACTGAGCCAAAGTTGTGTAAGGCAGAAATCTCAAATACATTTATCTCAGATAGAAATGAAATTAAACATCAAGAACATAAGCCAGGGGCCAGGAAATCCCTTATGCTTTTTTCACAACTTTGTGGATTATGTATGGACCCATGATTTTTAAAATACTCTTACTTCTATCTCCATATATTAATTAGGGAAAAAATTAAAGCCAGTAAAAACTCACACCTACTTCAGCCACCAACCATGACGTGCTTGACTGAGAAACTGAGTAAGTCATTTGTTGTGACTATATAGTTCCTAAGTGACAAAGTGGGGGAAGATACCTAAAACACCTAAATCTGTTCATTTATTCAAACATTTAATCTTCATTCTTATTAACTCAACAAGTATTTTTCAAACACCTACTGTGGTGCTTGGCCCTGGAAATACAACTGGGAACAAGAAGTAATATTCCTCCTTAAAGAAAATCTAGAGACAATCTGCCAAAGTAAGCAGGCAATTGAATTAAATAATGATAACTGCAATGGCAGACCACCACCAATCCTGGACTGGGAAATCTTTCTAGAAGAGTTGACAGGGGATGTAAATCCTGTGATGTGAATGTTGGAGACCATGAGCC
Organism: Enhydra lutris kenyoni; assembly: GCF_002288905.1. NCBI lineage: Eukaryota > Metazoa > Chordata > Mammalia > Carnivora > Mustelidae > Enhydra > Enhydra lutris. Next base: position 83,792,728 of record NW_019154086.1, on the reverse strand, counting down.
AAGGAAAAGGTGTTTCCATGTGTGATGGGGTTAGAGTGGGACAATGAGATTTGTCACTAAAGGTGTTGGATGCAGACTGAAGATCACATCTAATGTCCCAGACATAAAAGTGTGTGTGGCTCCTCTGTGGGAATGAAATTCTTCATTCTGGCTGCATCCCAGTTTGATATAAGTGGATAAAATTTAATCTAACATGGAAATTAACAGCTGGATGTATGTCCCTTTTGTGGTACCTCAAGAGTTTGGACTTGTGAGATCAGTGGGAAGCCCTGGAAAGGTTTACCATCAGGGAATGTTATGATCCAATTCACATTCTAGAGTAATCACTCGCTGCAGCAGCATGGACTGTCTTCCAGCAGGCAAGGCTGAAGTCAGAAAGACCAGTTTGAGGGCAGTAATAACACAGTAATTGCGGGACTGATGTAGGGAATGTAGTAATGTAGATGATGGTTACAGCTCAGTCACTATTACAGTGACTAAAATTGGGTGTGGATGTGGCCAACAATAAGAAATAATTACTGTAGTTTCTTCTTTCAGAGTTTAAAAGCTGGATTATTTCCCTGCTTGGTCAGTTATCAGCTATTTAATGGTCTTCTAACTGATTTCCACATTCATCTACTCTGACCACTCCTTCCACACTGAAAACAGAGTTATGTTTAAAAATTTTTAAAAAAGGAATTGTTTCCCTTTAACTATATGGTCAATTAATCTTCGACAAAGCAAAAAAGAATATCCTATGGAGAAAAGACAGTCTCTTCAACAAATGGTGTTGGGAAAACTGGAGAGCAACATGAAAAGAGTGAAACTGGACCACTTTCTTACATCAAACACAAAAATAAATTCAGAATGGATTAAAGATCTAAATGTGAGACCTGAAACCATAATAATTTTAGAAGAGAACAAAGGTAGTAACCTCTTTGACATCAGCTGTAGCAACATCTTTCTAGGTATGTCTCCTGAGGCAAGGAAAAGAAAGGCAAAAATAAACTATTGGGACTTCATCAAAATAAAAAGCTTCTGCACAGCAAAGGAAAGAATCAACAAAACTGAAAGGCAACCTATGGAATGGGAGAAAATATCAGCAAATGGCATAGCTCATAAAAGGTTAACACCCAAAATATATAAAGAACTTACAAAACTCAAAAGATAAAGAATGTATAAAACTCACACCTAAGAAATGAATAATCCAATTTAAAAATGGGCAGAAGACAGGAATAGACATTTTTCCAAAGAAGATATCCAGATGGCCAACAGACACATAAAAAGATGCTTATTTAAATTACTTATTGTCAGGGAAATACAAATCAAAAGTACAATGAGATATCACCTCACACCAGCCAGAATACTAAAATTAACACAGGAAACAGCAGGTGTTGGTGAGGATGTGGAGAAACAGGAACGCTCTTACACTGCTGGTGGAGATGCAAACCAGTACAGTTACTGTGGAAACAGTATGGAGGTGCCTCAAAAAGTTAAAAAATAGAACTACCCTACAATCCTACAATGGCAATACTAGCTACTTACCCAAACTATGCAAAAATACTAATTCGAAGTGATCCATGCACCTTGATATTTATAGCAACATTATCAATAATAGCCAAAATATGGAGATAACTCAAATGTCTATCAAATGATGAATGGATAAAGGTGTGGTATCTATATACAGTGGAATATTACTCAGCCATGAGAGAAATGAAATCTTGTCATTTGCAATGATGTGGATGAAGTTAGAGAATATTATGCTAAGCAAAATAAGTCAGAGAAATACAATGCCATATAATTTCAATCATATGTGGAAATTAAGAAATAAAAAAAAGGAACATATGAAAAAAGAGAGAGAGATGTGACCCAGGAAACAGACTCTAAACTACAGAGAACAAACTGAGGGTTACTGGAAGGGAGGTGGGAAAAGGGATGGGTTAAGTGAGTGACGGGTTAGGAAGGACACTATTAGTGATGAGCACTAGGTGTTGTATGTAAGTGAAGAATCACTAAATTCTATAACTGAAATTAATACTACACTGTTAACCAACTGGAATTTAAATAAAAACTTGAGAGAAGAAAAACTGATGAAGTAAATTGAAGATGACGCAAACAAAAACATATTAGATGCTCACAAATTAGAAGAACCAATATTGTTAAAATGACCATACTATCCAAAGCAATCTACAGATTTAATGCAATTCCTATCAGAATACCAATGACATTTTTCAAAGAACTAGAATAAATAATACTAAAATTTGTATAGAACTACAAAAGACCAAATAGCCAAAGCAATCTTGAGAAAGAGGAAATGGAGTTATCTCATCCCAGATTTCATAATACATTACAAAGCTGTAGTAATCAAACAGTATGGAACTAGCACAAAAATTGAATGGAATGGAATAGAGAGTTCAAAAATAAACCCACTGTTATACAGTTAATTCATCTGTGAAAAAGGAGGCAAGAATATCCAATGAATAAAAAGACAGTCTCTTCAACAAATGGCAAATGGTGCTGGGAAAATTGGACAGCTACATGCAAAAGAATGAAACTAGACCACTTTCTTACACCATACACAAAAATAAACTCAAAATGGATTAAAGATCTAAATGTGAGACCTGAAACCATAAAACTCCTAGAAGAAACCACAGGCAGTAATTTCTTTGACAGTGGCTGCAGAAATACCTTTCTAGGTATGTCTCCTCAGGCAAGGGAAACAAAAGCAAAAATAAACTATTGGGACAACACCAAAAACAAACAAACCAAAAAATGAAAACAAAACAAAACAAAACAAAACTTTTGTACAGTGAAGGAGAACATCAGCAAATGACAAGGCAACATACTGCATAGGAGAAGAGACTTGTAAATTACATATCCAATAAAGGGCTAATAGCCGAAATATGCAAAGAACTTATACAACTCAACACACACATGCATACACACATGCATACACACACACACACACTCAACACCAGACAGATACATAGAAACATAGATAAAACAGGCAGAGGACTATTTAAATATGATTTAAAAGATAAGCAAAGGAACTGAACATTTTCCCAAAGACAACATATGAATGCTCTACAGACACATGAAAATATGCTCAACATCACTAATTATCAGGGAAATGCAAGTCAAAACCACAATGAGATATCACCTGACAACTGTCAGAATGTCTAGAATCAAAAAGACAAGAAATAATTGAACAAAAGACAAGAAATAAAAGACAAGAAACAAGGGTTAGCCAGGATGTGGAGAGAAAGGAACCCTCATGCACTGTTGATGGGAATGAAAATTGGTGTAGCCACTCTGGAAAACAATACGGAAGTTCCTCAAAAAGTTAAAAATAGAATTACCACGTGATCCAGTAATTCTACTGCTTGGGTATTTACTCAAAGAAAACAAAAACACTAACTCAAAAACATATGCACTCATATGTTTATTGCATCATCACTTATAAGAGCCAAGATATGGAAGCAACCCAAGTGTCCATCCATAGATGAATGGATAAAGATGTGAGATACACACACACAAAGACACAAACACAGGAATACTACTTAGCCATAAAAAAAAAAAAAAAAGAATTAGGTTTTGCCATTTGCAACAGCATGGATGGACCTAGAGGGTATAATGCTATGTGAAATAAGTCAGACAGAGAAAGACAAATACCATGTGATTTAATTCATATGTGGAATTTAGGAAACAAATATACAAGGGGAAAAAAGATTAACAAAAAAGACTCAAACTCAAAACAAAATGGTGCTTGCCGGAGGGGAGGTAGTGTGAGATGGGTGAAACAGACAAGGGAGATTAAGAAAAAAAATAGTAATGAGAAAGCATAATTTCTTTTTTTAAATTTAATTAGACAACATATAGTACATCATTAGTTTAGATGAAGTGCTCAGTGATTCATCATATAACACCCAGTGCTCATCCCATCCTGTGTCCTCCTTAATGCCCATCACCCCAGTTACCCCACTCCCACCCACCCACCTCCCTTTCTGCAACTCCCAGTTTGTTTCCCAGAGTCAACAGTCTCTAATGGTTTGTCTCCCTCTTTGTTTCTTCCCATTCAGTCTTCCCTTTCTTCCCCTATGATCCTCTGTACTATATCTTATATTCCACATATGAGTGAAACCATATGATATTTGTCTTTCTCCGATTGACTTATTTCACTTAGCATAATCCCCTTCATTCCATCCACATCGGTGTAAATTGTAGGTATTCATCCTTCCTGATGCATGAGTAATATTCCATTGTATATATAAACCACATCTTCTTTATCTATTCATCTGTTGAAGGACATCTCAACTCCTTCCACAGTTTGGCTGTTGTGGACATTGCTGCTATGAACATTGGGGTGCAGTTGCCCCTTCATTTCACTACATCTGTATCTTTGGGGTAAATACCCAGTTGTACAATTGCTGGGTTATAAGGAAAGAATAAAGCATAATTTCTAATTAATTGGGTAATAATTGACTAGGATAATATTATATTTCTGGGGGCACCTGGGTGGCTCAGTGGGTTAAAGTCTCTGCCTTCAGCTCAGGTCATGATCCCAGGGTGCTGGGATCGAGCCCCGCATTGGGCTCTCTGCTCAGCAGGGACACTGCTTTCCCTTCTCTCTCTCTGCCTGCCTCTCTGCCTACTTGTGATCTCTGTCAAATAAATAAATAAAATCTTTTAAAAAATTATATTTCTGAACATGTATATACCTAACATTATTGCCAATAACATGTAGAAGTGTTTATATATAGTATAAATACATATTGTACATTTGTATATAAACCTATATATATTACATAACACAAATATAATGTTCTACATAATATAAATATATAATGTAAAAATGTATGTACATACAGAGGTATATGAACTTACATATACATAAGGCTTGAGTTAAGATACATATATAGAATACTTAATGTAAGAACTCATAAGCAAAATCTTTAAAAACATGCCTGAAATATGTATAGATTACAATATGACCCCTTTGAACAGAACAGTTATTACCATGGTTATACCAGAAGTCAGGGAACAGGCAAGAAAAAGAGTGCATCAGTGAACAGAGAAGATCCTGTGCTAAGCGTCCTGGGGGTTGAGGATGTGGGGAGCAGGTGGGAGGAGGGGACAGTAAACTAGAAGAAAGGAGCACGAGCTATACTCCTTCTATTTGTTAGAATTTGGTTACTTGTTTAGAATTAACATTAATATAAATATAAGAAAATGAAATGTGTAAACTGTCAAGGAACTATATTATTATTAGCCAAGTTAGTTTACTTTGAAGTGATTGCAGAAATAATGAGGAAATTTGTATTAACACTGTGTGGTTATTTCCTGTTCTGAATACTTCCTGAGGAACAATATACAAACACAGCGAGGCATCTCAGTGTGTTTCTTAAAGTTCATAACTGTAGTTGAGAAAAAAAAAAACAAACAAAAAACCCAGAAATAAGTTGTCATTCTAAAATAGCATATTTGAATGTTTCTAATAATTCTCTGAATTGATTTGCAACGTCACAGAATTTTTATCGCTAATGTACCTTTGTAAATGTAATCATGTGTACATTATTGAATAGTCGTGTAACACAGCCTAAACGACCCAGATACATTCAACTTATTACCTGTCCCTGTTAGAACACACGCATGGTTCCCACCCACCCTTTAAAATTCCTTAACGATTTATCAACAAATAGAAAAATATGGAACAAATCAAGATAACCATCTAAATCATCTAGTTAAAAAAACCCACTTTTTTACCTGGTATACTGAGTGGATCGATAAAATATCATTAACTTCTATAACTTGTGATGATTTGGGAAAACTGTGTTGAAGTTTGCCTTTACAGAGCCAATTAGGTAAATGAGCCTTTCCACAAATTAATACTGTAAATAAGTGAATTGTGGCCTGCGTGAGTTAAGAGCAGATAATTGTTCTCATATATTTATAGACCCAATTGGGAAAGAATAATTTTGTAGATTTGAGGAATACACTATCATGAAAATATATTATTATATTAATTTATTGCTTATACAAATATTATTACATATTATAATGCATTATTAAAAGACAATTACATTTACTAAGAAATAACACATTCAATTGCCCTAACTTTACTACTTTATTCTATTTGAATGTACTAGTATTATACAGAATCTAATGAAATGTCAGGGCCCTGAAAATAAATGGTAGTCATTACTGCTCATCTTTTAATTTTCAAGGTCAGAGATTCATTGTCAAATTGGTAACCTAATAAACATAAATTAATTTCTCTAAATTTAATTAATTTAAATAATTGCTTCATGGGTAGAACTAACCAGTTTGTACAAGCAAAGTTGAATTTTACATGACTATGCATGAAGTTCTAAATCCTGATTTCTACCCTCATCCTCCTTTGTCACCCTTCCATGCACCCGTCCATCTTTCATCTACCTACCTCTTACTGAGCTATCTGCATAGCTATAGCTCCCATACTATAAATCATTTCTATCATTAGTCCCATTCGACCAAGAGAAAACTCTAACAAAGACGTTAAGTAATTTGATTAACGGCACACAGCAAATAGTAGGAAAGCTGAGAGTGGACCTCAAAAATGTACACCTTCAAATCCACTGTCTTAGTCACTGTGCTGGACTGCAACCACAGACTCTCTAACCTAGAAGTCCCCAAACCATTACCCAATGTGCTGGCAAACTTCTACCCCCCATTCTTCCTCAGCTTGTACCATACACCCTGAGGTCCATCACTTACATCAGCCTTCTGAATTTTACAAATTCTTCATATCTTCTTAAAATGAGATAACATTCACATGTTTCATTCACATGAAAACATGCCTTTTCAATTCTTCTTCATACAAATCTTCTTGTATGATTCTCAACCATTGGATCTATTCCCCTGCTGTGTCATTTGTCATTATCTGCCTTCTCTCTTTTTTTTTTTGAAAAGTACTCTCTCCCCAACTTACCTGTGAGCTCTTTGATAAGAACCAACTCGCTATTTTTTTAAATCCACCAAGATTTGTTATAGTTTGCTGAAGAACTGAAAACAAAGAACAAGCTATCCATTTTCTTCAGTTTAAAGACTAATTTTCACTGTATATGTATTTTTCAAGATTATTAAAACTTTCTTTTCCTAATAATTTTTCACCAAAAAAGTATTTACATCTACATTATAAGTACTTCCATAACTTAAGCAGCAAATTATGCAGTATCTACATTATAAGTACTTCCATAACTTAAGCAGCAAATTATACAGTATCTAGATCAAAATACAAATATCTTTAATAAAGTCTAGGCCTAGGAAACAGAGGAGAAGAATTGACACATACACTGTGATAACTGGCAAAATAGAGCAGAGGCAGGGTTATGTTTGCAAAGAGGTCTAGAAGGTCTCCAGAGGGCTAATAGGAAAAAGAGATCTAGATTTGACTCTCAGGTCCCAGGATGCCAGGTTTAGATTATCATGAGTGGGGGATGGGAGGTGGACACACCTTTTTTTTTTTTTTTAATTTATTTATTTATTTATTTGACAGAGAGAGATCACAAGCAGATGGAGAGGTAGGCAGAGAGAGAGAGGAGGAAGCGGTTTCCCGCTGAGCAAAGAGCCTGATGCGAGGCTTGATCCCAGTACCCTGGGATCATGACCTGAGCCGAAGGTAGAGGCTTTAACCCACTGAGCCACCCAGGTACCCCAGGTGGACACACCTTTAAGGTCATGGGTGAAGAATGAGTTCACTGAAACAGAAAAGACTCAGTGGGCGTGAGTTGATTTTGGGAGAAGAATAATTTTAGGTTAAACTTGTTTTATCTTTCTATCCAAGTCTGAGGCAACTGGACATAAGTTTCTCAAAAGTAAGAGCTATATGGAACTGAACAGAATGGATAAATATAAATGTTATAACATTAAGAAAATTGTTTAAAAAATCAAGAATTTCTGTTTCCATTATGGGAAGCCCACGCATGGTACTAGCAAGCATGGAAATGAAACCCGTTTGTTTTAGTGGGAAAACATGATTCATGACAAAGGTAGGAAGATCATTACCAGTAATTATGAAAGAGTCATAACTTTTAAAACAAAATATCCCACTATTAGGCCACAGTATGGAAACACAGAGCTTGGCAGTGACATAATGGAAGAAATGGATGCCCACAGGTTACAGAGATTAATATCAAAACCTGCTAAAGAGAACTTATCAGAAACCTAGCTCCCTGCCAGAAAATGAGAGAAGCTATGAGAAGTTGGCATCCCAGGCGTTCTGCTTGGCACAACTAGAACAAAGAGCTGAAGAGTATGTCTGCAATTGTTATTCTTGTATCTTCTTCATGGCTCTTCTGGCTCATGTAAAAGCACGTGCTACACAGCATAAAATAAACATTAAAAATGAAAGATTGCGATGTCAATATTAAGTTATTAATTTTTAAAGTATTCTTTCCATGATTAAAAAACAAATTGTTAGCTGATCTAAGCCACAGATCTGGTTAAAACAAAATCAGCAGGAGAGTTCTCTGTTGTGCTGTGACTTCTGAGAACTTCACCCATAAACTCCCAGCTCAACAGTCCTTTGAAAACATGCCTCTCCACAGGAATGCCCTGGTGTGTCCATGTGATGAGCCGACATTGACCAAGACTCACTATCTTTTCAGTCTGGGCCTGAATTCGTTATATCATCTCTTCTTTTACCCCTTCCTGGACCCCACAGATTCATGGTCACCTCCCAAACAGCCTTAAAAAAAGAGAGCATCACCAAAAAAAAAAAAAAAAAAAAAAGGAGTACTACCTATTTATTTTGTTAGAGCTCATCTCATTGGGCAGGGAGAGCCAAAAATTTCATCATGGGTGAATGTTGTGCCCAAATGCTAGCAAGCAGGTCTAATGTGATTATAAAGATCTTCAAGTGCACGTATCAGTCTTCAGATGAGCTGATTCATTTCCCGCTGCACACCAGCATCCACCCATCTCCTGTGTACCTGTTCGGTTAATTATTTCTCCCTGTTACACGATAAATTCCACAAGGTAATCCTGCAGCATCTTCTTTGTAAAATAAATCATTATCTTTTGTCAAAGGAGTGCGTAATTGCAACAGAATAACAGTCCAAAACTGCTTACAATTGCCTTACATTTGACGTCTGCAGAAGAGAATAATTGCCTAAAGACAATGTATCACCTTGATTTAAATGACTTATTACGCACACTTTGCATATATGCACTGAAAATGATCTTCAGTCAAAGCATTTTCCCCCTGCTGACAAATGATTTTGTTTAGGTTGAAAACAGTATACACTTATAATCCACTTGTCTGTTTTATAACTTTGTGTATCTCGCATGCACTCCCTTTCATCCCGTGGCCCTACTTTGTAATCCAAGAGATCGTTTGCCATCTATGTTAACTTTTTCAAATAAGTCTGAGGAAAATAAAGAAGTAAATTGCAGAAATAGGACAGAGAAAATGGCGGTAAGAGTAGTATCCATGTTCTTTCCCTCCCTCTACATGTACGTACCATTAGTGTTAACAGTACCAGCCACATAGGATAGGCAACAGCATACGCTGCTACCAAGTGTCACTTCATGTCCTGGAGACCATCAGGTGACATAATCCAATGTAGAGAAGTCCAGTTTGCCTCCGTTTCTTTCATAACAGGCAATAATATTTCTCAGACTGTTGAAGGTTTTGTAGAGCATTTTGGGGGAGTGACAAGCAATCTGAAGGGGTAGGTTCTTCGATTCTCCTATCTTAAGTGTTGTCAGATGAATGATCAAAATGAACGGAAACCAAATAGAATGTCTTAGTCCTCTTAAATGAGAACACCATCGAGACAGGAAAAGGAAATGCTCATAAGAAAGTCTTCAAAATATTTGAGAACGCCTATCATGCTTTGTGATATTACTAGCCGCCTTTCTTTTAGTAAAATGCAGACTCCAACCATCATTAAGTTGTATTTAAAGCTTTGCAGATGGTGGTCAATAGATACTTACTGGTATCAAGCCGTTGGGAAGTCCAAAGTAAAAATTGCGCAGTGATGGGATATAAGTAGAGAGGAAGGTTCCAAATGGTTTGAAAACTTTGACATATGGAGAAGAAAAGCCAAAGAACTAAGGATCAGAAAGAGAGGGCAAAAGCAGCTGGTCCACAGGCAATGCATTGGAGGAAAGACGTACTGATATTAATGTCAGCTGAGCTTTCTAGCATTGGAGGAAGTGGCTGTGCCTCATCAGAGCATCCTCGCCAGAGCAGAGTTTTTTAAACAGGACTCGGTGAATGCCTGGCTATCTCCACAGGGTTCTATAAGGTCTGTATGAGAGGGTTTTAAGAAATGTATTGCTTTAAAAAATAGGTAAGACAAGCATACTCTGGGTGGTTTAACCATTTTATCTTAAAATGAACTACAATGAAGTACTTCAAAGCTGGGATTTCAATGTCATTGGCTACAACTGGATCCAAATGTCTGTTCATCATTCATTCATTCCATCAGACACACACACACACACACATCCACATATGTAGGTTATATACATGTACATACATAGAGTCTCGGCTGTATGCCAGACACTAATTAAAGATTGAGCATACTGGAGAAACAGACAAAATTTTTGTTTCCATAGACCTTCTATCTCCCATGATAATATATGGGATAGACCAAATCCTGTCCAGAGAATTAAACAGGGTGGTGTGATTTAAAAGGGAAAAAAAAATGCCTGAGTACTGACTTCTGATAAGGAGTTCTGCAAACTCTTCTACTAGGAGATGTTATTTAAAACGAAACATGCATAATGAAAAGGAGAGCACCAAATAATAAAAAAAGAGTTAAGAGAAACCCAGGCGGATGAGTTAGTGGGAAGACCAACACCAACAGAGAGGAACCAAGAAAGCACACAGTGATTAACTTGGTGAGCGCGTGTGGATGTTACATCAGTGAACGGGCACCACATCATGCAGGGCTCTGCAGTCCAGCACAGAGTTTCTGAATTCTTCAAATTGTAATAAAAAGGAATGCACATTTTTAAGCCCCAATATTTTTAAAAAACATGGCTCTGACTCCTAAGTGGATAATGGATTATGGCGAGGTTAACAAAGATTCCATTGGGGGGCTTGTAGGAATCCACTGAAGAAAGAAATACAGCTTATACTATGATACGAACAGTAGCTACGGGAGAAGCACATGGATTCATTGGTGAATGGGCCAAATGAGAGGACAAAATGGTAGAGAAAGACCAGGGAGTCCCTGGCAATCTTCTGATCACAGGATAGACAACCTCCTATTTTCTGAGTGGTAAAGACTCAGAGGTAAGCAGTTTGTTAGACTCAGGCATACTGGGAGTAGAGTATTGGTTTGGGCACTTAAATTTTGAATTGCTTATTAGTCATCTAAGCGGAAAATTCAGGTAGGCAACGAAAAAAGGGTCCGAAGTTTCAGGGAGAAGATTCAGGGCAAATCAATGACAGGAGAAAAGTGATAATGCGCTGTGGATGTTTTAGAACTGTTGAAAAGATTGAGGGATGCTCTTAGAAGAGTAAATGATCCACTTTATGATCATATTGCCAATGTCCAATGTAAAGTGAAGGGTACGGTGTCATCCCTTTAAATAGCTTACTCAGAGTCAAATATAAAAAGCCCCAAATCAAAAAGGTCACACTGGGATAATTTCTTATGCAATTTTATAACTTGCACATCTTTGCATTTATAATCTAAATGTTATAAAATATAATAAACATACAATTTATTTTTTTCAAGATAACTCCGGTCAATACTTTTTAAAATCACGCCTTTTGACATTTTAGTACCCATTTATACAGATTCACTTTAATTGGTCAAATCCCACTTCCAAATTTCTTAGTATAATTAGGAACCTTCTGTACTACAACTTACTTATATATTCCCTTCTTGTTGAAAATTTACACTTCTTTTCCAAATTTGGCTATTTTGAAAGAATGTGGTAGATATTCTTGACATTTAAATAAATGACTAGCTTCAGGTAAAATGCTACCAGGAAGACTGACCTCCTGTTATTAAATAATTTTTGTTCTATGATTGTTTTGTATCAAAATATTATTCATTCCCCTACTCATCTCCCCTTTCTACAAAAAACAAAACAAAACACCAAAAAACGGTACTTTGCCAGTTACTTCACATTTAAACAGTGTCTTGCAACTTAAAAATGGATTGGATTGTGTTGGAGAGGATGTGGAAAAAGGGGAACCCTCTTACAGTGTTGGTGGAAATGCAAGTTGGTGCAGCCACTTTGGAGAACAGAGTGGAGATTCCTCAAGAAATTAAAAATAGAGCTTCCCTATGACCCTGCAATTGCACTACTGGGTATTTACCCCAAAGATACAGATGTAGTGAAAAGAAGGGCAATCTGTACCCCAATGTTCATAGCAGCAATGGCCACAGTCGCCAAACTGTGGAAAGAACCAAGATGCCCTTAAATGGACAAATGGATAAGGAAGATGTGGTTCATATACGCTATGGAGTATTATGCCTCCATCAGAAAGGATGAATACCCAACTTTTATATCAACATGGACGGGACTGGAAGAGATTTTGCTGAGTGATATAAGTCAAGCAGAGAGAGTCAATTATCATATGGTTTCACTTATTTGCGGAGCATAACAAATAACATGGAGGACATGGGAAGATGGAGAGGAGAAGGGAGTTGAGGGAAATTGGAGGGGGAGACGAACCATGAGAGACTATGGACTCTGAAAAACAACCTGAAGATTTTGAAGGGGCGGGGGGTGGGAGGTTGGGGGAACCAGGTGGTGGGTATTATGGAGGGCACGCATTGCATGGAGCACTGGGTGTGGTGCAAAAACAATGAATTGTGTTATGCTGAAAAGAAATTTAAAAAAAAATTAAAAATTAAAAAAAAATAAAATAAAAGGCCCTGAAATAACAACAACAACAAAAAAATGGATTGGATTTATAGTGATCTTATTTAAATAAATTCTTTGTATTCTTTTCCTTTTTCAATGTAAAATATGGTTTTGGTTATTAGCTCTTAAATAAAAATGTTTGAAATGTAATATACTTTTAAGAGTTGAATGCTTTGAACAAGTCATAGTGTATTATATTCTTATTCATAGAATACAGGGGAAAATGAAAAAGACATTTTTACTACTATTTTTAAAGTGTGATTTTAAAAAAATCACATGTACAGATGAAGCTGGGAAAATAAATATTTTAAGATGAAAAAGATGACATTATTTATGCATTTCTCTGATGATACTAAAGATGATTTAATGATAGCTTCCAGCAGGAAAAAAATCCCTTTTATTAAACTACACATTTCTCTGATTAATATTAAGCTCTGGTTTTCTAACCTGTTCTTGCCAATCACCTGCCAGCCTCACTGAGCATGTCTTTTTGGCAGAACATTGTTCTTTAAGTTGGTGGACGGTGTTGCCCTCTGCCCTTACCACTGTCCTGTTACTTCCAGTCTCCATAGAGAGTCCAGAATGACTTTTATAAGATATTTATCACATCACCTTATTCTTCTGCTTTAAATTTTCCAGTTTTTTTTTTTTTTCGTTTTATTTAATACCCAACTCTTTTCCAGGCCTATAGGTCTTATACATTTTGTCCCTGCATCCTTCCCTATCTCATCTCCAAGCAGCCTCCTCCCAGTTTACTAAAGTTCTGGGCACACTGGCTCTTTCTGTTAGTTCAAAATAAATAGGTTAGCTCCTGCCTTGAACTTGCTTTCCCTTCTGCTTAAAACACTTGACTTATTATTTAAGTTTCCATATAACTGTCATCTCTCCAGAGACATGGTCCCTGACCACCATATCCAAAGTAATTAGCTTCCATTGTTTTTAAAATCATATCTATCCTTATTTCTAGTTTTGCTCCATACTCATGACTACCTAAAATTATTTTTTGAATTTTATATTTCTACTTGAAATAATTATTTATTGACTTGTGCATTGTCAAAACATACTTTCTTATAACTGGTATCCAAAGTAGTATGTGTCACACAGAAGAGAACCGGGAAATATTGATTAATTAATTGTTGACAGCTTGAGGGACATTTAAAAATGTTAAATCTAGTAAATGTAGTAAAATGAGCTTCCATCATTTTCAGCTCACAAAGGCTAATGAAATTCTTATGTGACACCCTTTTTTAAAACCACCATTAAAATGCTTATTTATTGCTATGTTGATTTACTGCTATGAGGTAGATGACATTTTCTGATCGCCTAGTTATTAAGAAAATTGTGGAGTAATTGTAAGAAAGGAGGCAAGAACTAGCATGCATCTAAAAATCCATTACGTTCTGGAACTTTGAGTTTATCAACTAGACATAGTTCATTACATAGAGGTAACTACTCAATAAGCTGCACACAGCTCCTCCTGGTCTCCATCCTTTAAGATCCCTCGGGATGGTTTGGCATGTGTCAATGCCTTGAGCAAAAGCAAAACAAATTTTTCTCCTCCTCCAAGAGGAAGCAAGCTACACTAGAGAGCTGTGCTTGGGAATGAAGCATGCCTCTGAAGTCAATGTTACTTCTTTATACAAAGAATTTGAGGTTCAGAGGAGCCAATAATGCTTCTAAGGTTCAAGAGTGTGATTGTGAGAATTCAGCTCTTTTGAAATATTTTTTCTCACCGTGCCAGGTTTTGAAACACCTCTTCTGGATCTTTCCTGGGATGTTCTATAGACAAATCCAAATGAATATGGTTAAAAACAAATTCATTGTCAGTGTTCCTCTTCATATTTTCTCTATTTCAGAAAAGGAAACTTATTTACCTAGTGAGTTATTCCCCATCTAAATATGCAACAGCGATCGAATTCTATGTATCCTTCTTCCTAAATATCCCGTTTCTGCACAATCTTGCCTATTTATGACCAGCCTTCATTCCCTTCATCACAAACATAGCTACATCTTTCTTGCCAGATTCCAACACAGAATTAGAACTGTTGTACCCTCCAAATTCTACTCTCATGACCAACAATGACCTTGCTAAGGAAAATGTTAATATTCATTCTTCTTCCTCAAAATACCACTATAACTTTGCAGTGATCTCTAGAATAAATTCCAGATTACCTTGGCTTATTTTTTTAAAGTCCTTCATTTTTAGGGATCAACCTTCTGTGTTAAATACCACACAACCATCATTGCCTCCAGGCATGTTGCATCACACAGCAACATCTCTTTCTCATATATTTAATATCCTTCCAATCTCCATTCTTCCACACTTGTTGCCCCCTCAATCTAGATATCCCATCTTCCTGACCAAGTTCTAATTTTCTTTCAATTTACAACTCAAATGTCCCATCTTCAGGGCATGCTCCCTAAACCTCTACATTTGAATTAGAGATCTCCTTTCTAGCCCTCTTCACCTTTCAGTACCTATTTCTCAGCATTTACATTCTGTACTAAAATAAAGCAGTTGATTGAAGTATGAACTCTTGAATGCAGTGAGTGGTTCTCTTTCAGTTGAATGTCCCAGGATCCCAAGTACTTAGCACAATGCCTGGTATAGAGGCATCTGAACACATGTTGCTTGAAAGCTTAAATATTTTAAAATTATGAAAAAATTGTACTTTTCCAAAGTTCACAATTTTGCCTGGTATCAGCCTTAGTAGGCATCTAAGAAAAGTAAAGCTGCTGGATGAGATAATCACTCTATTTCTGCTAAACTCAGTTATCTTTGCAGTTACTTCCTGGTTTAAATTCAATTGGCATGTGGGTGGTCTATCTGCTGCTTCATGTTGGTTCCTGCCGTGTTCTTCCTTAGAAATGAACGTTCCTAAGCTTCATGTCTGCATCAACACAGAATCTCTGGAATGTCTGAAGGTGTCATGAGGTTGCCTGACCAACTACAAAGAAGCTCAAATCATCCATTTTGACAGGTATAGTATCAATGATAATTTATTGCCTCTGTGTAATTATACTGTGACAAATTTTATGGAAGTACTGAAATTTTAGTAATCCAAAACAGCTACACTATGATCTCTGAGATTGAATATGTTTTCCTGGTGACAAGAAACCCAGGGAGAAGAGAGTAAAATTACTATTTCAATGAAGTTGAGGGGGAGGGGTATTCAGATTTATGATATAATAAATGGGCTGTAAGTTAAAAAAAAAAAAGGAAGAGTATATAAAATTGGTTGTTATAAAACAGAACCATAGTAAAAGATTTGCTAATGGTTTTATAACAGAACCATAGTGAAAGATTTGCTAATGGTTTTATGATTCTGAGGTTTTGTACCAAGGGCTTTCTTTTCACATAGAGATTGTTTTGCTCAGGGGTGCCTGGGTGACTCAGTGGGTTGGGCGGCTGCCTTCGGCTCGGGTCGTGATCTCAGGGTCCTGGGATCGAGCCCCGCATCGGGCTCTCTGCTCAGCGGGGAGCCTGCTTCCTCCTCTCTTTCTGCCTGCCTCTCTGCCTGCTTGTGATCTCTCTCTGTCAAATAAATAAATAAAATCTTTAAAAAAAAAAAAAAAGAGATTGTTTTGCTCAAAATAAATAAAAGTATGGCTATTCGGGCAAGAGGAGAAAAAAAAAGGCAAATAACATATTTATATAACTGAACTAATTGAAAGTTCTTAGGAAAGGGTAAGGGGAGCAAAGTTTATAATCTCTTAATGTGTTTCTTTCTTCAGTTCAAGACCCAGAGAGATAAATGTGATAATTTTAGCCAATTACATGAACATGTCCTAAACTTTCTTCACCTTTACAATTCTTCTTTGCTATTCTTAACTCACCAAATTTTCCTTCCTTCTAAATCCCATGTGAAACCATTAAGTAGCACTATTCATATACCTTAGCAGTATCTTTTATTTTAGTGAACATAGAGTTAGAAATAAAGATTATCCACAACACATTAGAAAGGGCATAATGAGTTCTATAATTAGAGTTTAAAAAAAAACAGTAAAAATATTTTCATTCTGGTTGTAAAATATTAGCTCCAAATCCATAGCCTTCTGCCCTACAATTTATATTTGAATAAAGTGGAAAGTCAGAGTGCTTCTGAAAGCCAATAAAAAAGAAATTCCAATTACCTAATTTTCTCAGAATCTTTCAACTTTACTGCCATTGTTAAAGTTTAAACTTACATCATCTTTTATATATACAAATACAGTGTAATATCTCACATCCAGTGCAAGAATATATATCATGTTAAAAAAACCTTTTGGCATAGCAATATTTTCTCCTTTAGTTATCTGATTAGCTCAGTGATGGATATTGAGCAACTAATAAATGATTTTTCGGGAAGACTCAAAGAAAATCGAGCTTGCAAATGCACATTTCAGTCCCGATTCTGGAATGGTTTCCTCCCTCAAATCACATCTGGTCATTTTACTTTATTGTGGGTTTTAGACAACTTGTTTCCTATGGAGACATCTTAGATAGATCTGGTGCTTCTTATATCTTTTTTTAAAAAAGATCTTAACTTATTTATTTGATGGGGAGAGAGGGATCACAAGTAGGCGGAGAGACAGGCAAAGAGAGAGGGGGAAGCAGGCTCCCTGCCAAGCAGAGAGCTCGATGTGCAGCTCGATCCCAGGACCCTGAGATCATGACCTAAGCCAAAGGCAGAGGCTTAACCCACTGAGCCACCCAGGTGGCCCTGGTGCTTCTTTTATCTTGAAAATAAGGATATCACTTTCACTCAGTCTTTTCTGTCACATAGCCCAATATCAAAACATGATTTGGTTATGAAAATAATGTAAATTGTACATGAGAAATAGGAAAAGATGAAGGAAAACAGGCCTCCGATTAAAGGAGAAATGTATTATTACTAGTTAGCCATCTCATGATGAAATGTGAAAGGACAGAGAATGGTATAGCAAAGATGAGGGGTATTTACCCAAGATAAATTTCACTAAGGGCCCTACACCTTATGCTGGGTAATCAATTCCATTTTCCTCAATTATGTATCTTTTCTAAGCCTCCTCCATAATGCAATTTTTATTTAACAGATACTAAGAAGATCTCTGGCATTTATCACGGGATAAATTTATTTGCTATCCCTCCTAAGCTATAACCCTAAGGGAAAAGCAAGAATCAATTACTAAATACTATAGAAGAAACAGCAATTTTGTTCTACTTCTTTCTTTTTTAATCTCTTCACTTATAAGTGAAGAAACCAGTGAGAAATGAAGTCAGATGTTTCTGTGACGATATGTCTTTAAAAGCCAAAGACCTGAACATACCGTGGTGAGTCAGAAAAACCTTTTCAGAAATGCCTGGTCATGCCCAGAGACTATTTAGCCGCTCTTGCTTTTCTCATTAAAACTTTTAAGGTGAACAAATATGTGCTCCTAAAATATCATCATTTTAAATCCTGCTTGTTTGGAACATTTCACAGTCAGCCCATTGATACCATCTTAATGGATACAAAGCTGGAACTTCTCCCATATGAGTCTAGTGACTTTTTCCTTGAATACTCTACCTCCTTCAGTTCCGCCTTTTTAGACAGCACAACACACTGAGTGTTGATTTATACCAGGATACAGGCTGTTCTTGCCTTTTCTTTGTCCAGATTGTATGAAGGTCACAGTGAACAACAACTTCTCTCATGTACTCGTGCAATATCACAGAAGCCCAGGGCTTTGCTTGACATCAGGTTATTATATGGAGATTTGAATCCTGACTCTTTAGCAGCTTGATTTATTTTTTGCCTTTCCCTAAATTAAAAATACTACTGGTGCTTACATATTTCACTGTGTGTTTTCATCAGGTTTTCAAGTTTTATTTGCTTTTTCACATTGCCCTTCCCATGACATCAAGAGGAATTTAAATTTCAGTGGCTTTCTTATCATAGCAAATAAATACCACCTTTATATGAAACAGAGTTCCGGTTCCTTGTCCATCAGTTTTACTCCTGCCCCTCTCTTTAAGGAACATGGAAGCTCGGGATTGAAAGGGAACTAAAAATCATCAACCTCAGGTCCAATTAATGCTTGGACATCCAGAGTTCTGCTCAAACATGTCCTGTTTAACAGAACTAAACTCCTCACTAAGCAACACATGCCATTTTCCAAAGGCTCTTATTGTGAAAAACTCCACCCTTTTATCAAAACTAAAACTGTTACATTCACCCACTGGGGTTTTTTTTTTTTAATACATTTTGAGCAATATAGGACTTTCTAAATTCATTTCCTAAGAACTTGAAGACAGTTCCTACACGTCTTTCTTCTCCCTGCTCCAAATATTTCCTCACATTCACCACAAGATCATTGAGCAGCCCTCCCAGTGGTACAAACTTCCTGATTTGCTCTAGCTTGTCAGCCTTCCTAACACACAAGATCAGGGAGTGGCACTGCTATATGTAGAGTAGAACACAATTGTACCATCTTTCATCCTATCATTATACTGCTATCAGTAAAAAGTAAGCTTAAAATTACTTTTTTTTTTGAAAGCCATATTATGTTGTAATTTCTTGGCAATTAAAATCACTAAAGTCAAATTGCCTAACTTTTGTCTTACAGAATCTAAGTAGGGTTTTGTACCTAAACTAGAGCAGTACATCTATTTTTATTAATTTTCACTCACTAGGTTTGACCTGAACTTTCCCAGAGACTCCCACCAAAGTGCCTATCAAGGCACAGTGGGAGCTTGAGAAAGACAGTTAAATCGAACTGTGGTGTGGACTGAGAGGACTTTACAAAGAAGCACCCTGTGAAGAAACCTATCTTTCACTTGCCAAGGAAAAATCTGAGAAAGGAATGAAATCAAAGGAGAAAGAAAATGTTTCCCCAGACTTCAGACTAGAAAATGTGTGTTCATTTGCATATGGCAGAAATAGATCACTATAATATATGATGCTATGATTTAATTAACCATGTGTTAATTATTATATAATCGAACAAAAAAGTACATCCTGGTCCTCATAATAGAGATATTTATCAGTTGGCAGTACAATTATTAAATATAAATTCTAAATATTTAGTCATAGAGTTTGTTATTTCTATCTATTGAGTAGAAGATATCCCAGGGAAGGCAAGTTACATAACATATGTAGCACTTAGATAACACTGCCCATATGCAAGTTTAGGTCTTTATGTATGCCTAATTACAAAAAACAAAAATAGCATGACAATACTGTAAATAAAAGAAAGCAGTATGAGAGGCAGGACAAGTGGGCATGAGTCCAATTATTTTCCTGAAAAAAAATTAAGGAAATTTGATCTAAGAACAATTCTTTGAGCAATATACCATTAAATGTACCAGCCATTGTTCTAGTCCCTAGGCAAACAGAACAGACTAACTCCTCAGAGGAGAGACCCAGAAAAATTAAATAGTTAGCTGACATTGAAAGTTAGAGGAAAAAATAAATCAGGGAATTTGGACCAATAAAGCCAGATAAACAGGATATTCAGTTATTAAATCTGGTCATAAAGTAGGAATGAGAAGAAATACTTGGGTATTATTTGAAAGAGATGATAGAGCAAGTCAAGAAAATATTAGGATAGCATTCCAGGGAGAATGAGGTGCCAGTACAAAGGCTGGGATGTTCCTGGGCTGTTCAGGGAACTACAAGAAAGCAATTGTGTATAGAACATGGTGAGCAAGAAACAAAATAAGGAGATCTCAGAGACACAATGGTGGTCCCAATCATAGGACTTTGTTGGTCTTTGAAAGGACTCTGGCTTTCACTTTGAGTGAGGTGAGAAGGCACTGGAGGGTTTTGACAGAAGTGATATAATTTGACTTATATTTTAAAGAGGGTACTCTAGCTGCTCTACTGAGCTTACATGAGAATAGAACCAGCAAGAAAAATGAGAATGAGATTGCAAAAATCTATACAAGTAGTAGTGGCACCTTAAAACAAGGTTGGAGCAATAGAGCTTGTAAGGAGCTGCCAATTCTGAAGCTATTTGGAAGGTAAAACATGTATTAATACAAATTACACTGGAAAGCTTTTCAGAAAGAGAATAAAGCCCATGCAGGTCTTTACTCCCTTAATCTTATCCCACGGTAAATCCAAAGAAATCAATATATGAAATAGTAAGAACTCAAAAAATATTACAGAGTCAATTCAGCTGTATTTTTCTTATCAGTGAAATGTTCTTTGATCAAACTAAGAGAAAATAGTTTTGTCTCCATTCTTGTTGTATGCATTATTTATGATATGCTAAATACCATCCTGGTGTTATAATTTGGTGATGGGTTAAATGAAACCAACCCCCAAATCTCAAATAACATAAAAAGAAAGGGGAAAAGCAACATAATGCTTACAAAATTACATACACGATCTGAAAATGTAAAAGTTCAGTCTTGATCTTTAGGGGAATCATAATGATTAAAACCAAGCCCTGCCTTTTATTTTTATTTTCCTCCTGTTTTGGTGCAATGAAACAGGTCTATGGGAAGTAGGGGAACACTATTGCTTTTTACTGACTTGTTGACTGACATGATAAGCTTTATTTACAGGCTAAAATTAAGAAAAAAGAAAGAGGAGGTAAACTGAAAAACAATGAAATCAAGTTCTGTATTCCCGGATGTTATAAACATATAGCTTGTGGTAGACAACCTTCTCAAGTGGCTCCCAGTGATCTTCAGGACTCGGTAGTATGCACGCTCTTGTGCAACCATTTCACCTTGAATGTGAGCTGACCCTAGTGACTTGCTTATAATAAATGGAATATGGCAGAACTGATGCAATGTTCTGTCTGTGATTAGGTTACAAAAGACTGTGGCTTCCATCTTGTTAACATTCTCTCTTGACGATGCTCTTCTTGTCCTCTCACTGTTGCTATGGTGTAAGATGCTATATGGAAAAGCCCACATCATAGGAAATGAGGCAGGCATCTAGCCAATAGCACATGAGTAATTGAGGCCTCAGCCCAAAAGCCGTGAAAGATTGAATTCTCCAATGCCCACTGATTGACTAAAATCATTCACAGAAAAGCCTCGACGTGACTATATTCTTCTATTTCCAGAACCAGAGGACCCAGCTAAAAAGCATGTGGATTCCTGACCCAGTAATCTGCAAAACAACTGTGAGATAATGAACATGTATATTTTAAGATGCTAAGTTTCAAGTTGCTTTTATGCAGTGATAGACAACGAATACACACTTACTTTAGCGCATGGGTATATTTAGGAGAACCGGCAATACTACTGTGAGCAAATTTTTTTAAGTAGATTGTCTATAAATTTAGTGTCCTGGTTTTAGATTCTGTTCTTGAGAGATAATGGTCAACTGTAAAGGTTGTTACTGTAAAAATAGACTTTCTAAAATAAACCCAAGTATATTGAGTTGTGGTAATTGTTCAGCCTTAACGAGAACATACTCAGTAACTGAAATATCAGTCACAGTCTTCCATTTTACTTGATACCTGTAACTATGTAGTAAGTCTGGCAAGTATGAGTTTATTGTGATTTTGTACTGTTAATATATTTCACAATCTCAAGGCTCTTTAAAGTCAGAGAAGTATGTTAAACTTCCTTGAATTTAAGGGATGGATAGAAGTCTTTCCATTTAATAATTATTTTCCATTTCCCCCTGCTTTCAACAGTCAACTGCTAAAATTTAACTGGTCATTTGCTTGAATTCTCTTGAAGAGTATCATTTTAAGAGACTGTAACTTTGTTTATGATAGCTGAAATATCTTTTCTGTATTATATCTAAAGATAGCCAAGGGATATATCATAAGGGAAATTTAACATATGTATCGAGTAAACATATTAATAACATACCCTGTAAGGAGCCTAGACCATCCTTAGTTGTACCCATGTCAGGATAATAAAGATGAATTTCTCTGAAGGATTTGCTTTCTATCCTCAGTGAAATATTCCTTTTTTATATACAATTCCCTCAAAGAGTAAGTTCATGTATTAGTTTAAAATAGAATGCTATTCTCAATACAACTAGCCAGCACCCATTAACAGTGGGAAATGGAATAAATAACTAGTTACTTCCCATGCTTGTTTTTCAAAGTCTTTCATAAAACATTCATTCAGTTGAACTCCAACTGTAGCTGGAAGGACATTAGCCCTTCCAGCTACAGTTCTCAAAATGTAGAAGCCTTTATGCTGCAGATCATAGATTATTTAGAAAATTGCTACGGCCACTTGTCTGCAATGTGATCGTAGGGGAGTTAACTGATACTTCTGAACTTTAATTTTCTTATCTCTAAAACGGGGGTCATAAACTATAGCACATATGGTTTAATTTTTTTCATAATCATGCAAGATAAGAAAAATAAGATTTAAACTCAAATTTTAACTTAAGGCAGGAAAGGTATTGTATAGTGTGTCACACTAAAGTGTAGTCGGAATGGAGACGTGAATATTTTCTCTCAAGCATACACACTCTTCATTTGAAAAAAGAGATTATTATAATTAGTCTGCATTAGAGTCAGTAGTAAAATAAAGATTATAAAATGTATCTTCACTAATATGTTATTAAAACACAACATGGAAATAAAACTAATAATATTAAGGAATGTAAGTTCATGTCCCCTATAAATGGAGAGTTAACAGTAAGTAGTCCAAATACGTTGAAGCAAAATAGCATCTGTGTTCCTTATATTCATGCCTTTACATTTAATCTCAAAAGAATTCACTTGAAATAGACTTGCAGTTTTCTCATGGAACTCACTAAACCCTTAGCCCTGAGTTAGCTCTTGCCATACACCCTACAGAGAAGTTTTCTCTGCATTTTATCACCCTTTATTTGGGATAAAAAGACCAAGCAAGCATATTCAAAACATAGTTTTTCTTGAGTGAACAAGGAAGAGAGACCTCTGAGATTCTTGTATTCTGCTTTTTAGACCATCAAGAATAGGTATACGTGATTCAAGATTGAATTTGCTTAAGAATAGTAGCTAAGTAAAAATGACTTCAATATGAATAAATCAAGGGTCAGGTTCTGGCATTGTAGGTTCATTGGAAATATAAAACTCATCCCTTACAGTAGATAGTTTGTGTAAACCAGGTGCTTCCAGATTGCCCATTTAGTCTTCTTAATAATATTTTTTAAAAAAGAAAAAAAAGTGTATTTTCTCCATAGGAAGTCCATAAAAATGAAAAATTAGGAAAAAAAAGAGATATCTTAGGTAAGATACTTTGCCTTCAAATATTTAGATTTTATTTTTTATATATATATAAGAAACTTATGGTTAGAGCTGCCAGAGTCAAGGCATTTCTATGTCACTCTCTTCTCTGAAATCTATCCAAACTACAAAATGCATGAAGCTCAAATAGGAATTTTCTATCTTCAATAAACGCATGAAAAACCAACTCAACTTCAAACCCTAATCTATAAATAAGCTACCAAGAACAGTGATATTGGGATCAATTAGTGGCATGAAGCCTAGACTTGATCTCTCTGTGTCTGTGTCTACATCTAGATCTGCATTTGCATCTCTATATGTTAATAGACATGAAACCAGATAGTCCAGACCTAAAAAGTCTATGGCCTAACAGCTGATGATGAATTACGGACGTGAGATCATAAGCTAAAGGAGATGGATGGCTTATGGGAACCATGTGGGCCGTATTCCGTATCTCTGCAGAGTGGCAGAGAGTGAGGCCAAACGAGGAACTGACAAATATTCACAAGTACAAGTCTATAAATGGGAGGGAGTGAAGGGGACAATCTGTCACAGCAGCCAATCATGATCCACTAAAGAAACTTGTAAAAATACAAGATGATCAAAAACAAAAGTTTATGAGAGGATGACTCCATCTGGCCTATGTTTTCTTCCTTTTCACCCCAAATACTCGGAGCACTGAGTGGATCATGGTGTATACATGTGCTCAGCACGGATGGGGTAAGAAAAAGCTCAGAAAAATATTTCCTTCCCATGTTATTTTTCAGGAAAGAGCTGATCCTGACAGAATAGACCTCACTTAAAAATGAATCAGAATCAGAAGAAATCTGCACCCAAAGTGGGTAAAAATACCATAATATAAAATGTACGAAGTAATACAACAAAGGGAGAGCAAACAAAAGTTGCTATTTGAATGAGTGAGAAAATTTTATTAAAAATCCATGTAAATATTTTCAAAGAAACATTTTAAAAAATGGCCCTAGATGAAACATCAAAGAGAAAAAAAAAATTAAAAATAAGAAAAAAGGAAGTAAAAAAGAAACCAAAGGAAAGGAAAAAAAAATAAAAAAAAAAAAAAGAAGAAGAAATAGAATAAAAAAATGGAAGTAAATATCATCTCACTAACTGCAAGAATTATAACAGACATAACCAAAAACATAAGCTTAGAAAAAAGCATAGGAAAAAGGGTTGAGAAAGGTGAGCCAAATGAAAGTGGATTCATAGAGCCAGCGAGAAGCCAGGACCTTCTACATGCCTTGGCCTTGAGGAAGACTCCTGGGACAGCACAGGTTCTGACAAAGTTTCAAGCATGGCTGAGAAGGAGATTACAAACAACATTGCAAGGTCAAAACTCTAAGTGAAAGGCTGATATAGTGGGATTAAAGAATGCTACATCCAAAAACCAAGTTATATAAAGTTCTTAATTTCCTACAGAGCTGATATGATTTTCTCATGTTTCCCAAGCTGTTGGGCAAGGGAGAACCTTCAACTTTTATCAGTTAGTTTTCTCATCATCTCTTCTGATAGATGAAGATTTTTCTTTTTTACAGTTTTAAACATTTCCTGCTCTTCCCTCCATCATGTTCGCTCTTCTGAAGATGCTGTTTTGCTCTATGACAGAGCTTGCCATATACTTTCATGAAGATCAGGAATAATTAATATGTTACTGTCATGCTGCTTCCAAAATTGGTGTAGAAAATGGGAGAAGGTTTTTGCAGTGTGGTCTCTTCCAAGAGCCTTCAAAAGTCGGCTAGGCAAAAAGTCCTCCTTTGTTTTTGGTTTTCTCATCAACCAAGCTAACCTGGTTTCTCCCTCTGATATTTTAGTTCAGAAAAGGGAGGTTAGCACATATTGAACACCCACCACCACCACCCCCAATCCCATTCCTTTTCACACATTCTCTCTGGGCAGAAGAGCTGGGCTTTCCATTATCTCTATATGGCATCATGAGTTACTCAGGCCTATAGTAAAGTAATATGCCCTTGTTTGATAGGACTGATTTTTGACTGGTATATCAGTTATGGTACTGTTTTTCTTTGATGAAAAGCCACCTGTGAAACAAAATTGAAAAATGACCTCTTTTTGTAGGAGGGATTTTCCAATCTTGGGGCTATAAAACTTACAGCTAACTTTGAAGGTATAAGGCTAGAAGGCTACATGAAGAAGAAAAACTGGGTTAATGCCACCCAAATAAAACAATATAACCAAAATATTTTCCTGTCACTCCAACAGAAAACTTTTTTTTAATGTAAGTTTGTATGCTGAGTATAGTATTGCTAGACACAATCATTATAACTCACAATCTTAGCTAGCATTCCATCAAAATGTTATGATTTTGAAAGTGAACAGATAAAGAACTTCGGGAAATGCCATATTAAATTGCCATGAAAGCAAAGACATCCTGGGGCTGTGTGCACACCAGTAACAGTAAAACATGTCTAGCTATTGCAAAAAGGAAAAGAAAAATATATTTATCAGAATTACACTAAGTGGTAAATGGCAACAAAAGAAACATCTAGCAATGCATGAGATTTAACTGAAGGTGGGAGGTGAAGTGGTGAGGAGATCCAAAACTATTCTGGATTCTTCTTCCCCTTTTTCAAATAGTATCAGGCAAGACAATGGGAGAGGAAGAAAGAAGAGGCTGAGACATAGTTGAGTGCAAGGAGGTCATTTCTATCTGCAGCTGAGAATTTTGGTTTTGAACACAAAGTTGTGTTTATTTCAAAGACCAGAAAAATTTAGACATGTCTAATGGCCTGGGTCAATGCTTATTGTATATAGAGCTTGTTTGTGGGAGGGTCTATATGCCTCCTTGGACAGAACTCCTTTTGAAGGGGAAGAGACTCAAACTCATAGGCTATGCCCCACTATAATGTTCAAGGTACGTAGGACTCTCTATATTTGCTAATTACAAAGAGAAACTCCAAGGGCCATTGCCAAATGATAGACTAATTCTGGAGGGAGTTTGGGTGGTTGGTAAAGAGATTCAGTGAGAACCAAAGGAAGAATCAATGTCTATCCAGTTCTGCAGAGAATACTGAGTGCGTAGCTCCAGAGAAATGGCCACATTCCAGGAGAAGAGCAATATCCGAGAGTTGTATCTAGGAGCAACTGAGATTCTTACCAGGAAGGTGGGGTTGGGAAGTCGAGTGACCTAATTGTGAGCAATGGAGGAAATGCCTGAATGCCTCACCCAGCTTTTCTGGGAGCACATTTAACAACTGCAGGCTTTAGGTTGACAGGGGACAGTGGTCCATTTGTTTGTGGACACAATTGAGAAACCACATATGGACCCCAAAAGATATGTAGAAGGGATGGAAAGGGAACCAAAAGCACTGACAGTCAGGCTGATGCAAAACTCCATAAAACAAGATGCACGAATCGTAATGCATCCCTATTTGTACACCAAGATTAATGTGTCCCAGGAGCATGGGCTCAAAAATCTTACGGATCTTCCATTTGTCAGAATTTTATATATAGCACAACACCATGTGCATAAAGAGATTGCATATGTATATGTTTGTCTATGCATAAAATATCTCTGGAAAAAGACAAGTAGCTGATAATAGGGGCTGCCTCTAGGGAACTGGGAGGTGGTGTGCAAAGGGAAAGTTGACTTATTTTTAACTTTTTACATGAATATAACTTTTAACATTTTTATCATGCACATATTTCTTATTTGTAAAGCCCCATCCAATCTAATTATAAACAGAACAAAACAAGTCTTAGTGTTTTTAAAACTCATTTTTTCAGCAGATAAAAGATCCAAATTATAATGCCAATAAATGAGAACAGCCAATTCCTCAATTTTTTAGTATAGGGGCCAGTATGTGGGTAAATCTATTGTTTCAGAATAGACAACAATGTGATTGTAAAGATTCCAAAAGTTTTAGCGGCCAAAATCCATTTTTCCCATTAGCCTTCAAGAATAACCATTTAAAAAAATGATTTGATCTGATTGTGAGATAATTTCTTAATGCCTCATTTTTCTTTCGTTCTACCTGCCAGGAAACTCATATGGACAATCCTAAATTATAGTTCCTGACAGTTATTTTCCATTTCCTTTCTACCACTTCTTATCTGTATTTATCTTCATGTTTGTACAGCTATTTTACATAGTGGTTTTTACTAACGACCCCAAATATGTTTTGACAGTAGGGACTGCTTCAAGTTAAATAACCAAAACCAAAAAACAAAACAAAACAGAACAAAAATAGTAATAATAAAGACCAAGTAAAATCATGAATTGAACAACCAATACTGAGACAATATAGTCAAGAACTCTCAGGTAAAATTGTATGTGTTGAACTTTCTAGAGTATAGTAGGGCAATGCATATTAATTCTCTTTTGTAAAAAAAATATATACTGATCTAGAATCCAACTTCAGTCATTAGCGAAATCTTGCTGTGAAAGGCATTATTGACCCATCTTTCTGGGAAGGATAAATAACAGGCATATCTAGAACACATATTCGGATCCAGGTTACCTTAGAAGTTTGCTTACCTGGGAAGGTATAAATTAGCTTTTAAGAATTCTTGAGAGACACTGAACCAGACTCAATAGCCCAGCAGCGTGAGAGAATAGGAAGCTCATATTGGAGCTGTCCAGTGTCCAATCTACCTGGTCTTAGGTGATCTTATGTGGTTCTCAGATGAGGGTGCTTCTGCTCCCCCTTTTCCTCCAGGGACATTTGGTTATTCTAGATACATTTTGGGTTATCGCAACTGGGGAAGATGGTGACATTGACAACTGATTGGGTAGAAGTGAGGATTGCTACTAGTCAACTTATAATTCATAGGACAATTTCCCACAACAAAGGATGATCTGCTCTAAAATCCCAGTAGTACCCAGATTGAGAAATTCTTGTCTAAATATATTGCTCTCTTGGGTTTTGCTCCCTCTCTTGAGGCATGGCCAGACAATTGGGCACATCTTATTCTCACTGCTCCACTTTATAATTAAGAGAAAGTGGTGGGTCAAGAATGGAAAGAAAGAAAACAAAACAAAAAAAAGAATGGAAAGGATTCATTTACTTTCCATGCTCCTGGCCACAATGCCACTGTTATCTATATTCGGGGATATTTTCACAGTCTGAGGAGATGGCACTGAAATGAGAAGAAGGAAAAAAAAAAGTGTTTTGTTTTGCTTTGCTTTGTTTAATATTTCATCCCTCTGGATTCCCCCTCTGAGGCAAGGAGTGCACAACAAATCATTCACTTGAATAGAGGTAGAGCTGGAGCAAAATACAGGGAAATAAAGACATGATCAATAAATATTGTTAACAAAATGGTATATTACCCCTCCTATATTATAGAAATGCTAAAACCACTGAGTGAGAGAAAGTATGGAGCATCTGATTTCATCTGGCATATAAAGAGGCAAAAATGTAAAAATAGAATAAATGTAGGACAAAGGTATTAGCCTGGAGGCAGGCTGAGGTGATCATGAAGTGGCTGGATAGAATTTGGAAAACCCAAAATCTGGATAATTAAACCCATCGATTTTTGTAAACCAAAGTTTTGCTTTAGGTGTTTTCTCCTTAATGATGACTTTTTTTTTTAATTAAGGAAAGGGTAGTCTTAAGTAATTATTTTTCCTGCTTGGTACTTTCCTAGAGATAAATATGGAAATTTGTGAGGAATAATAAAGAAGTGGATATATGGGCCTGGCCAATTCTCATATTTGTTAAAGCATTCTCTAAATAATTACATATTAGAAATATATATTATCTGCTTCCAAAGACCAGGTAAAAATAGATATGAAACAGTACATGAACAGATGTTGAAATTCTAAAATATTAGCAGTACATATTCACTAATCTTCATCTATTTCATCTTTTAAAAATTAATTTAAAATGTTAGCTAAATATTTAAGAGCACTTTGACATTTGTTTTTTCATATAATATACATCTTCTCACCAGTGATGATAATCATTTAGTGCTATTTCTTAGAAAACGAAGTTCGCTGATGTAATAAATGATAGATTCTTGAAGGGCAGCAGAATATGCCATTCCAAAATATGCCTCTTTGACATAAGGACTATTTTAAGCTGATTATTTTAAGAAACAGCAGGAGCAAAAGAAGCTCTGAAAACAATAAAAGTTACCCTTCTGTAAAGGAAATCTGTGTTTGTAAAATTATCTCCCTCTGTACCAGATAGAGAAGGACAACTCTCAAGTCACAAGAAACTCTTATCAACAGAAAAGGTACTGACTTAAATTTGCATAACAAATCTTAGCCTTCCTACTCCTAGTAACCTCTCTTAATTGGCCTTCCCTTTCCCACCCCCCACCCCCCACAGAAACATCTTTTTTTTTCCATTTGTGTTTAACTAAAGATGGTATTTAAGCTGGTGATGTAGGCCTCCCAAAAGGTCACTCATTTCCCCTGGATATCTCCCATCTATAACAAGGTATATATGTTAATAAATTTCTGAGGTTTGTTTTTTTTTTTTTTAATTAATCTTTTACAAGGAGTCTTAGCTAAAAAGTCAGAAGAGAAGGAAAGTCATTTTTCCTCCCCTACACTCTAAAACACAACAAAAGAAAACAGCACACTGCTTGATTTTAACATTTCCTCCTCCTACGGAAGACTTTTTACAGTAAGAAAATATATTCTAGATGCTGGTACAAAGAGAGATGGTCATTAATGTAAAAAGACAAAGGAAAGAAGGGTTATGGTGTTTATAAATATCTTATTGTAACCTCCTTTATCTCAATTACACAGATACTAGGTTGGCAAAATGTGCTAATCTGTTGGTCTGGTTCTTCCTCTTCTATGTCCTAATCCCTCCTCCCCAACAAAAAGGGGGTGAGGGGGCTTGCTTTCTTTTAAGAGAGGACTTTCAAGGCAACTGTGTAAAGGTAAGTTTCCTATCCCTATGTATTATTTTTTTCTGACACCACAGAATGGGAACATAATATGGGAACATAATAAAAATATAATCTCAATTTTCATTTTCTTTGGGAGCAGTGTTTTACTCCTGCTTTTTGAAATGGATTCTTCTAAATGTCCTTTTAACCCTTTGATTACTTTCTACTACTAGTTTCTGAGAGATGCGTCCTAAACTCTCATCCCTTTTTAACCACCATACTTCTTCTAGAAAAGCCTAACACCCATTAACATCCAAATGTGCACAACTTTCAAATTAGATCTCAATTTCATTAAGATGTGTATTTCTAACTACAAAGTTTCTGATACTTGTGTTTGCAATTCATCAGGTTACCTCAAGATGGTGGTGAGGCTGTTAGTTTGCATAGATTGTAGGTAGAGTATATTTTTCCCTCTCCATATTGAAATGTCAGCAATTTTTTTAAGTTAAAAGATTTTACTTATCTACTTATTGGAGAGAGAGGGAGAGAGAAAGAAAGAACGGGAGCAGGGTGAGGAGCTGAGGGACTCCCCACTGATCAGGGAGCCTGATGCAGGCTTGATCCCAGGACTCTGGGATCAGGACCTGAGCCGAAGGCAGACACTCAACTGTCTGAGCCACCCAGGTACCCCAAAATGTGTCAGCAATTTAAAAAGGATTCAGGAAGTACATTTTTTATAATTCTAATAGCAAAATCATATTTGGTTTCTATAAGAGGTAATAAAAGAAACACTCATAGGAAAAAGACTATAGAAATTCAACAATGTAGGAACTTAAAAACGCATACCCCTTAGAGTTCACTGATCGTAGAAAGAAATGTCTATTACTTACTGACTTTAAAGGTAAGTAATAGACATTTCTTTTTATGATCAGTGAACTTAGTGACTTGCAAGAAACTTTAGGTATTGAATTCAACATAAAGCTAGAAGCATAAGGTTTATCTAGCTCTTAAACTTGCAGTTTAGTCTTCTACAGACTTACTTTCACCTTTATATTGAAAAGAAAAACACCACCTTTGTGTTATTTTTGCGTGCCAATTCTATATACCACAGATCTAACAGAATCATGATGAATCGATTTGCTCCATAAAGAACTCTAAGGTAAGGCACCTGGATGGCTCAGTGGGTTAAGCCACTACCTTCGGCTCAGGTCATGATCTTGGGGGCCTGGGATCGAGTCCCACATGGGGTTCTCTGCTCAGCGGAGAGCCTGCTTCCCTCTCTTTCTCTCTGTCTGCCTCTCTGCCTACTTGTGATCTCTCTCTTTCTCTGTCAAATAAATAAATAAATAAAAATCTTCGGGGGGAAAAAAAAGAACTCTAAGATATTGTTAGTAAGGAGAATCCAACAGACCCAGATGGAATTGATTCTGATACCCATGCTCTTGGCTACTTCTTTCCTCCTGCTAGCAGAATTTAGGTTTGTAGTACTGAGACACATGACATAGTGATAAAACTAAAATCTGACATCAGAAAACCTAGGTTTTCTCCAGAGCCAGAGAAACATTGTCCCAAGTCTGCTACATGCACCATGAGATCTGATACTAGGCCTGCCTCATTTACTAGTGACTTTTCACAGCACTATGACCCCATCCCTAGCACGTAGTACAGTAAATAATAGTGAGTCTGTGCTTACAAATACCACTGACTAAATGATTAAACTTCACAAAATTTACTTGTCATCGCTATGCCACAGTTTCTTCATCTGTAAAAAGGGGAAAAATGTCATTGGACTCAAGAAACTTAATATGAGGATCAAAGGAGATAATGCATGTTTTTATGGCTTGGGTGTTTGTTTGTTTGTTTGTTTTTCAGAGAGAGAGAGCATGCATATGAGCCAGTGGTGGGGGTGGGGGGCAGGCAGGGCAGAGGGAGAGAGGGATTCTCTAAGCAGGCTCCATGTCCAGTGCAGAGCCTGACGTGGGGCTCGATCTCATGACACTGAGATCACAACCTAAACTGAAATCAAGAGTCAGATGCTTAACCAACTGAGCCACCGAGGCGCCCCATGTTTTCATGGTTTTTAAACTCTTGAGTGTTATGCCCAATTAAAGTTATTCTTATTATTTATTAAAGCAGCTAGATTCAACAACATCATCATGCTAGAACTAAAAGCTTTGTACTATTTACACTTTTTCTGTCTTCCATCCTCCCCTGGCATATACCCAGCCTGAATAAATTCAGCCACCTGGGGCTATGTCTGCATCTGCAAACAAAGAAAATCAAACAACTCAGCTGATGAGTGTCCTGGTTTCTAACCATATCTAGTATATCACATAGGATAGGCTAGGTCAGATTTCAATAAGAAATAGCCACAATAGTTTATAGAGCTTATAGCAAAGGCATACTACTTCTTCACACTATAGTTCATGGTGCTAGTTTGGGGGTCCTCCTAAATGACAAACTTGTGACCCAGCATGACAATGTAGCCATTGTTTGGATTATTTGTTAATTGTTGTGACAGAGGAAAAGAGTTCTGGAAGATCTTCCACTGGCAATTAAATCTTCCTTCAAGCAATAACACTGGGCTCTTCTGTTAATCAATTCATTGGCTGGAAATAATTCCAGGGAGGATAGAAGATGAAAGCTGGCCATGAGCTCAGAGGCTGAAGAGCTGGAAATACAAGATGAATGTTAATGGCTGCAACACTTGGACCCTCAAAGAGTCCCCCAAATCCTACCTGTCTCAATCTTTTCCCTTTTACTTTTTTGCAACAACCATTTACAACCTTCTTCTTTCTTCAAATTTCCTATTAATCACCTTCTAGTCTCTAAAGATGTTCTCTCCACCTACTTCATTGAGAAATGGAAGCTATCAGCCCCTCTTGGGGTACTAAGTTCTGTGAGGACAGGGATACATAATGGTCTTCCTTGCAGTTGTATCCTTTCTGCTTACCATAGTGACAGCATATAAAAGTTGTCAAGTAACTATTACACAAATCTTTCCCTATAAACATCAGGTCTTTCCTACTGATATCTGTAGTAAGCTAAAAAGTAGCCCTGATATGGCATCTGGAATTTGTGTTACGACATACGAGGGCAAAAAAGAATGTTTGCAGATGTGACTCAATTAAATATCTTGAGTTGGGAAGGTTATTCTGGGTTATCTGGCTGGGCACTAAATGCAATATATGCATCTTTACAATAAGAAGAGAAAGCGAGTTTTGACACAGAAAAGATTATGTAAAAATGGAGTGGAGACAGATCTGAAGAGTCTGGTCTTGAATATTGGAGCATGGTAGCCAGGAACCAAGGACTGGCAACAGCCACCAGAAGCAAAAAGAGGCAAGGGATGGATTGTTCCCTAGGGCCTCTGGAATCATTATGTCCATTTCAACACCTTGATTTTGGCCCAGTGATGTTTTGGCTTCTAGAAATGAGAAGAAATGTCACTGAGTTTGTGCTCATTTGTCATGAGAACCTAATACATATTAGATTTATGTAGGATGTATATTTTCTAGAATGTGTGCATTGGGCAAAACATATTCCTGTATTTGAAAGGGCTTAATATTAACATAGAAACTAAAAAATTAAATGTGATTTTTATTGACATGGGTTTGCTATATTTCATGAAGTTGTAGTACTTGCAGTACAGTTTTACTGCCTTGAAATGAGTGGCTTTAGGGTGGGATTTTCAAAATATCAAAATTATACTCAGCACATAGTTGACTATCTCCCAGATTTGGATAGTTTAAAATATATTCATTACAATTGCTATAGTTTGTGGAGGTAAAATTGCATGTGGTTCAATTTTAGTAGTCATGGTAGCAACGAGGCTTACCGAAATTACTTGTTTATTGGGTTTGCTGACATCTCTTCATTCTTTTCTTCTCTTTTTACACATTAATAATGTGCTATATTTATTTTACTTCTCTGGCAGTTCCTAATTCACTTTTCTTCAAAATATCCAAAATCTAATAGCCTTTACTTACATATATTGGCATTGCTACAACAGAAATCCAATCCCTTGAAAATAGAAGGAACGTAAGTCTACAGAAATCTTTGAGTGGTTCTTTAGAACTCAGGCTACAAGTATAGAACATAGCTAGTCCAGATACGAAAGCAAATGAGGCTTTCACACGACAATGACAAACTATAATCTTTTTTTTAAGATTTTATTTATTTGAGGAGAGAGAGGCAAGATGGTGGAGAAGTAGCAGACTGGAAATGACATCAGGCCACAGGAGTTCAGCTAGATAGTAATCAAACCATTCTGAACACCCACAAACTCAACAGCAGATTGAAGAGAAGAAGAGCAGCAATTCTAGGAACAGAAAATCGACCACTTTCTGAAAGGTAGAACGTGCAGAGAAGTGAATCTGAAGAGACGGGAAGATAGACTGTGGGGGGGGAGGGGCCAGCTCCTGGCAAGCAGCGGAGCAGTGGAGCATGAAATATGAACTTTTAGAAGTCTGCTCCACTGAGGAACATCGCTCCAGAGGCCAAGCAGAGGTAGAGCCCTCACAGATACAGTGTAGTCTCAGGACCCGTGGGGTCACTGAAAGATCAGGGGTGTCTGAGTGTGGCAGAGCTCCCAGGTATCAGAGCAGGGAAGCCAAGTACAGAGATGGAGCCGAGGAGTGAGCTCTCAGTTTGGGATTACCTTGAACTGTGATCCATGGCACAGTTGAGCCATTGCTCTTTGAGCACAGACCCCACAAGTGGTAGATCCAAGGAGACTTGCCTTCCTTCTCTAGAGGCAGGAATTTGCTGGGTTTGGAGACTCCAAATGGGGCTGTGCATCAGAGTCAGAGACAGAAATGCTCAGTCACAGGCTGGGTGAGCCCAGAGTGCAGCCAGAGACCAGGGAGATGGGAGTGATTGACCCCTTATCTCTGAGGACACAGTGAGGAGTAGGGCCTCAAGCTCTTGGCTCCTCTGGGCTAGAGATTGGGAGACTGCCATTTTCATTCCCATCCTCCAGAGCTCTACGGAAAGCATTCAGGGAACAAAAACTCCTGAGAGTGAACTCGAACTCAAGCAGATTTCTTAGCCAGGCCCCTGGCAAGGGTAGTGAAATTCCACCTTGGGCAAAGACATTTGAGAATCACTGCAACAGGCCCCTCCCCTAGGAGATCAGCAAGAACATCCAGCCAAGACCAAGATCACAGATCAAGGAGAACAGCAGGACTCCAGAGATAGGGGAAAGCAATTCATGGAATTCATGGCTTTCTCCCCATGATCCTTTAGTCTTGCAAAGTTAAATTAAATTTTTTAATTTCATTTTTTTCTTATTCTAATTTTTAACTTTCCTCTCTCCTCTTTTAACATTTTTTAACTAGTTTATCTTAACAATACTTTTCTTTAAAAAAAAAAACTTTTTAAACCTTCATTATTATAGTCACATTTTATCCTTCATTGTATTTAACCTTATTTTGTATATACATATAGGGTTGTTGTTTGTTTTTTTTTCTAAAAAATTTTGAAATACTATTTCTTCCAATAGATCAAAATATACCCTAAATCTAGCACAGGGCTTTGTTCTAGTCTCCAGCCTGAGCACATTCTCTCCCCCCATTCTTTTTCTTCCTTTTTCTAACCAACCTATCCTATCAATTTCTTTTTTAGATTTTTTTCTTCATCTTTACACTCATATTCCATCCCTTCATTGTGTTTACCCTTATTTTTGTGTATATATAAATTGTCTTTCTTTAAAATTTTGGGAGGAAGTTTCTTCTAAGAGACCAAACCCCCAAAATCAAGTGGGTGGCTCTGTTCTATTCACCAGTCTAATGTAAATATATATATATATATATCTCTTTAATATCTTTACACTCCTTTTCTTCTCCCCCCCAGTTTGGGGTCTCTTCTGATTTGGTTAGCATACATTTTTCTGGGGTCTCTGCCACCCTTTTAGTATTTTATTCTCTCATTCATATATTCTTACCTGGATAAAATGACAAGGCAGAAAAATTCACCACAAAAAAAAAAAAAAAAAAAGAACAAGAGGCAGTACCAATGTCTAGGGACCTAATCAATAAAGACATTGGTAATATGTCATATCTAGAGTTCAGAATGACGAGTCTCAAGTTCAAGCTGGGCTCAAAAAAGGCATGGAGGATATTAGAGAAACCCTGTCCGGATAAATAAAATCCCTTTCTGGAGAAATAAAAGAACTAAAATCTAACCAAGCTAAAACCAAAAAAGGAATTAATGAGGTGCAATCAAGAATGGAGGCTCTTACTGCTACGATAAATGAGGCAGAAGAGAGAATTAGTGATATAGAAGACCAAATGATGGGGAATAAAGAAGCTGAGCAAAAGAGAGACAAACATCTGCTGGACCATGAGGGGAGAATTTGATATATAAGTGATACCATAAGATGGAATAATATTAGAATAATTGGGATTCCAGAAGAAGAAGAAAGAGAGGGGCAGAAGGTATATTGGAGCAAATTATAATAGAGAATTTCCCTAATATGGCTAAGGGAACAAACACCAAAATCCAGGAGGCACAGAAAACACCCCTCAAAATCAATAAAAATAGGTCCACACCCCATCATCTAATAGTAAAATTTGCTAGTCTAAGTGACAAAGAGAAAATCCTGAAAGCAGCCTGGGACAAGAAATCTGTAACATATAATGATAAAAATATTAGATTGGCAGCAGACTTATCCACAGAGACCTGTCAGGCCAGAAAGAACTGGCATGATATATTCAGAGCACTAAATTAGAAGATATGCAGTAAAGAATACTATATCCAGCTAGGCTATCATTGAAAATAGAAGGAGAGATAAAAAGCTCCCAGGACAAACAAAAACTAAAAGAATTTGCAAACACCAAACCAGCCCTACAGGAAATATTGAAAGAGGTCCTCTAAGCAAAGAGAGAGCCTAAAAGCAGTAGACCAGAAAGGAACAGAGACAATATACAGTAACAGTCCCCTTACAGGCAATACAATGGCACTAAATTCATATTTTTCAGTAGTTACCCTGAATGTAAATGGGCTAAATGCCCCAATCAAAAGACACAGGGTATCAGAATAGATAAAAAAAAAATACCCATCAATATGCAGATATACAAGAAACTCATTTTAGACCCGAAGACACTGCCAGATTTAATGTGAGGGGTTGGAAAACAATTTACCATGCTAACGGACATCAAGAGAAAGCTGGGGTGGCAATCCTTATATCAGATCAATTAGATGTTAAGCCAAAGACTATAATAAGAGATGAGGAAGGACACTATATCATATTCAAAGGGTCTGTCCAACATAGATTTTAAATATCTATGCCCCTAACATGGGAGCAGCCAGCTATATAAACCAATTAGTAACAAAATCAAAGAAACACATTGACAATAATACAATAATAATAGGGGACTTTAACACCTCCCTCACTGAATGGACAGATCTCCAAGCAAAAAATCAACAAGGAAATAAAGGCCTTAAATGACACACTGGACCAGATGGACATCACAGATATATTCAGAACATTCCATCACAAAGCAACAGAATACACATTCTTCTCTAGTGCACATGGAACATTCTCCAGAATAGATCTCTTCCTTAATCATAAATCAGGTCTCAACCGGTACAAAAGATTGGGATCATTCCCTGCATATTTTCAGACCACCTTGCTCTGAAGCTAGAACTCAATCACAAGAGGAAAGTTGGAAAGAACTGAAATACATGGAGGCTAAAGAGCATCCTACTAAAGAATGAATGGGTCAACCAAGAAATTAAAGAAGAATTGAAAAAAATCATGGAAACAAATGATAATGAAAACATAACTGTTCACAATCTGTGGGACATAGCAAAGGCAGTCCTGAGAGGAAAGTATATAGCGACACAAGCCTTTCTCAAGAAACAAGAAAGGTCCTGAGTACACAACCTAACCCTACACCTAAAGGAGCTCGAAAAAGAACAGCAAAGAAAAGCTAAACCCAGCAGGAGAAGAGAAATCATAAAGATCAGAGCAGAAATCAATGAAATAGAAACCAAAAGAACAGTAGAACAAATCAATGAAAGTAAGAGCTCTTTCTTTGAAAGAATTAATAAGATTGATAAACTCCTGGTCAGATTTATCAAAAAGAAAAGAGAAAGGACCCAAATAAATAAAATCATGAATGATAGAGGAGAGATCACAACCAACACCAAAGAAATACAAACAATTACAAGAACATATTATGAGCAATGATGTGCCAGCAAATTTGACAATCTGGAAGAAATGGATGCATTCCTAGAGACATATAAACAACCACAACTGAACCAGGATGAAATAGAAAACCTGAGCAGACCCATAACCCATAAGGAGATTGAAGCAGTCGTCAAAAATCTCCCAAACACAAGAGCCCAGGGCCAGACAGCTTCCCAGGGGAATTCTATCAAGCATTTAAAGAAGAATTAATACCTGATACTGAATGAATGAATGCCCTGAAACTGTTCCAAAAATAGAAATGGAAAGAAAATGGCCAAACTCATTTTATGAGGCCAGCATTACCTTGATCCCCAAACCAAAGACCCCATCAAAAAAGAAAATTATAGTGCTCGCTTCGGCAGCACATATACTAAAAAAGAAAATTATAGACCAATATCCTTGATGAACACAGATGTGAAAATTCTCACCAAAATATTAGCCAATAGGATCCAACAGTACATTAAAAGGATTATTCACCCTGACCAAGTGTGATTTATTCCTGGGCTGCAAGGTTGGTTCAACATCTGCAAATCAATCAATGTGATATAATACATTAATAAAAGAAAGAACAAGAACCATATGATATGCTCAATAGATGCTGAAAAAGCATTTGACAAAGTCCAGCATCCTTTCTTGATCAAAACTGATCTTCAAAGTGTAGGGATAGAGGGTACATTCCTCAATATCATCAAAGCCACCTATGAAAAACCCACAGCGAATATCATTCTCAATGGGGAAAAACTGAGAGCTTTTCCCCTAAGGTCAGGAACACGGCAGGGATGTCCATATCACCACTGCTATTCAACATAGTACTAGAAGTCCTAGCCTCCGCAATCAGACAACAAAAAGAAAGGCATCCGAATCAGCAAAGAATAAGTCAAACTCTCACTCTTGGCACATGATATGATACTTTATGTGGAATACCCAAAAGACTCCACTCCAAAACTGCTAGAACTTGTACAGGAATTCAGTAAAGTGTCAGGATATAACATCAATGCACAGAAATCAGTTGCATTTCTATAGACCAACAAGAAGAAGAAGAAAGAGAAATTAAGGAGTTGATCCCATTTACAATTTCACCCAAAACTATAAGATACCTAGGAATAAACCTAACCAAAGAGGCAAAGAATCTGTACTCAGAAAACTATAAAGCACTCATGAAAGAAATTGAGGAAGACACAAAGAAATGGAAAAATGTTCCATGCTCGTGGATTGGAAGAACAAATCTTATGAAAATGTCTATGCTACCTAAAGCAATCTACACATTTAATGTAATCCCTATCAAAATCCCATCCATTTATTTCAAAGAAATGGAACAAATAATCCTAAAATTTGTATGGAAACAGAAAAGACCCCAAATAGCCAGAGGAATGTTGAAGAAGAAAGCCGAAGTTGGTGGCATCCCAATTCCAGACTTCAAGCTCTATTACAAAGCTGTCATCATCAAGACAGTATGGTACTGGCACGAAAAAAGACAGATGGATCAATGGAACAGAATAGAGAGCCCAGAAATAGACCCTCAACTCCATGCTCAACTAATCTCTGACAAAGCAGGAAAGAATGTCCAATGGAAAAAGACAGTCTCTTCAACAAATGGTGTTGGGAAAATCAGAGAGCCACATGCAGAAAAATGAAATTGGGCCATTTCCTTACACCACACACAAAAATAGATTCAAAATGGATGAAAGACCTCAACATGAGACAGGAATCCATCAAAATCCTTGAGAACACAGGCAGCAACCTCTTCGACCTCAGCTGCAGCAACTTCTTCCTAGAAACATCACCAAAGGCAAGGGAAGCAAGGGCAAAAATGAACTATTGGGACTTCATCAAGATCAAAAGCTTTTGTACAGCAAAGGAAACAGTAAACAAAACCAAAAGACAACTGACAGAATGGGAGAAGATGACATATCAGATAAAGGGTTAGTATCCAAAGTATATTTTATATAGAGAGAGAACTTATCAAACTCAACACCCAAAGAAGAACTAATCCAATCAAGAAATGGGCAGAAGACATGAAGAGACATTTCTGCAAAGAAGACATCCAGATGGCCAAAAGACACTTGAAAAAATGCTCCACATCATTCGGCATCAGGGAAATATAAATCAAAACCACGATGAGATACCACCTCACACCAGTCGGAATGGCTAAAATTAACAAGTCAGGAAATAACAGATGTCGGAGAGGATGTGGAGAAAGAGGAGCCCTCCTACACTGTTGGTGGGAATGCAAGCTGGTGCAGCCACTCTGGAAAATAGCATGGAGGTTCCTCAAAAAGTTGAAAATAGAGCTACCCTACGACCCAGCAATCGCACTACTGGGTATTTACGCTAAAGATACAATCATAGTGATCTGAAGGGGCATGTGCACCCGAATGTTTATAGCAGCAATGTCTGGAATAGCCAAACTATGGAAAGAACCTCGATGCCCATCAACAGATGAATGGATAAAGAAGACATGGTATACACATGCACACACACACACACACACACACACACACACACATACACTGGAATACTATGCAGCCATCAAAAGAAATGAAATCTTGCCATTTACAATGATGTGGATGGAACTATAGGGTATTATGCTGAGTGAAATAAGTCAATCAGAGAAAGACAATTCTCATATGATATCCCTAATATGAGGAATTTGAGAGGAAGAGTGTGGGATTTGAGGGGTAGGAAAAAAATAAATGAAACAAGATAGGATCGGGAGGGAGACAAACCATAAGAGACTCTTAATCTCACAAAACAAACTAGGGTTGCTGGGGGGAGGGAGGGTATGGAGAGGGTGGTTGGGTTATGGACATTGGGGAGGGTATGTGATATGGTGAGTGCTGTGAAGTATGTAAGCCTGACAATTCACAGACCTGTACCCCTGGGGCAAATAATACATTATATGTTAATAAAAATAATCAATTTTTTAAAAATATTTTATTTATTTAGAGAGAGAGAGACAGCCCAAACATTAGTGGGGGGGGGCAGGGGGAGAGGGTGAAGCAGTTTCCCCACTAAGCAGGGAGCCCAACATAGGTCTCCATTCCAGGACCCTGAGATCATGACCCAAGCCCAAGGCAGACACTTTAACCTTTAATCACCTGAGACACCCAGGTGCCCCAAATGACAGTCTTCATGAAAGCTAGAATACCTAAGTACAATTTAGAGAACTATTGTAATGGGTTCTGTGAGGGAATTAAAACTCTTTCTTATATAGCTGCATACTTGCTCAGTTATCTAAGCAGGGATTTTAAACCCTCAAGGCATACATATCTATAATTTTCCATTAGCATATAGTAATATTTACCTCTTATGCAAATTACTTAATGTATAATTCTAATGTACGTCCATTTATGTTTTATTTCATTATGTTTGATTTTTCAAAAATAAACCCTACCACGATAGATTTCTGGAAAAAAATTTAACCAGTGCAATGCCTCTTTGTAATAACTGGATGCAATTATAAGATACTTCATAAAGTACTAAAAAATAATTCACTCTGTGGTATTTTGTTGGTCTATAAGAGTTATATTGCTGTTTCTGGAATGGTTTTGCTTACACTCTAAGGGTCTTCAGTACAATGGGAGTTTATAGCTCACTCTCCTCTTTCTGGTTGTTCCCATACCAGCAGCACAAAGATAATGCTTTTGTTTCTATTTAGATTGTAAATCCCTTGTGCATTCCAAATATTAATCAGTGTTTATTTCACTTCTGGATCCTCCCTTTTCTTCCCCATCCTGCCCTCTATAGTTTTCACTGGCTACATAATGAGACACAGCTGATGCTGTTTATTCCTGTTGGGATATTTTTAACATCAGACTTTTTCTCTGTACATTCAGCTTCACCCACTCTCATTTGCATCTAAGCCCTGTTCCTCTTTGACTTGCCCCTCAGGAAGTCTCATCTATGCACAAAACGGCCTTTGAAGTGAAAGGGAGCTTCCCTCTTCAATGGTCTCCCTCATCCAGGATGCCAGGAAAGAATAGGTTCCTCCCAAACAACTGAGTGTAGGGGTTGTGTCTTCTGTGTTTGACAGGATCCCCATGTCTCCACTTCTTCCAGAATGTAAAGTGGTGCCAGCCGGCTCCACCACCCACATGGGTGTTTCTTAAATGTTAAGTGAATGGATGAATGAAACCTAATGTGAGACTATGAGAAAAGAAAAGAAAAAAACCTACAAAACTAAAAGTTAATTCACATTTTCCAGCTGTATCAAAAGCAGTCTGTCTCTGATAATATATGGAGGCATTTAGCAAAAAGAAGTAATTGCAGATGGAACCAGTAAGTGATCCCAGAAGAGCAACAGACTTCAAACAAAAGGGATCCATTGCATTCTTATTGTGTCTATATTTCCCAAGAGAGCAAGACCCTTGCTTTATTTGGAAACTAGAATTTTTAATGTGTTATATAAGTCAGCAAAAATTTGTATCACAGAAAAGCTATAGTGAACCAGGAAAAATAAAAGGTGAGAGTGGGTGGGTGGTAAAACAAAATGACGAAGGACTATTTAGCTCAAATTTGTAACAACTTAGGGTTTTTTCATCCCACGTTTTTATTATCCTAGCATTACAATACTTTTTAAATGTTTATGAAATACTATGTTTTTTATGAAGCAAGTATTAAGGACTTTAGACATCATAATATCTCAAAAAGTATCGTAAAATGACAGGCTTAAAATACGAGATGGCATGGAAATGAAGGAAGAAACAAAGAAACAGTATATTTGAATATATCACTTGAGGAATGGAGGCTTTTTGCTCCAAACTGGAAAAAATGAAAGGAAAAACAGAACCTCATTTATAACATTCACCTGTACCTTTCAGTGCGTACATGGCGAAACCAGAATAATGGAGACAACCAAAATACTGGCTATCGTCACAAAGAACATCATCAGCAAATCAAAATGCTCAACTTTTACCATGATAACACTGATGTAAATGTAAGAAGATACTTCCCCAAACCACAGCAAATCTATGAGCAAAGCAGGGGGACAAAATCTAGAGGTGGTGATGGTTCACATGCGGAATGTACACAAAAAGCATTCAGATTTTAGAATCCTCCTCTCCCACCCATCTTT
Source organism: Enhydra lutris kenyoni (assembly GCF_002288905.1). Lineage (NCBI taxonomy): Eukaryota > Metazoa > Chordata > Mammalia > Carnivora > Mustelidae > Enhydra > Enhydra lutris. The sequence continues at coordinate 83,748,653 of NW_019154086.1, read as the reverse complement.
GTCACAGTAACTAATTGATGTTTTCATGAGAACTTTAGAGGCAAAAGGGCAGCTTGCCCTAACAGTTCATGTTAGAAAATGTCAGATGCTTCTTTCCCAAGGTGAATAGCGTGATAGCGTGATGGATGCCTTAACAGAAGAGAACAGTAAATCATGCCAACTCTGCCCTGTCTGCACTCTTCACTTCTCAGAGTGTCCAAGGCCTGACTGAAAGAAGTAGTGAGTCACTTCCGTGCCCCAACAGTTGGACAGGGAGACAAAACACCCATATTGTTTAAAAAAGTAAGCCTCGAATCTTCTTGATTATTACAAAGCTGCTTCCTATTTCCAGATGGGAATCTCATTCAACTGGAATCATGTGGTCCTCTTGGGTGCATCCTAATTTCTGTGACTCTACCATGTATATATGTCTTTCTATGTCTTTCCCAGTGATGATCTCCAACTTTTAGGAGTAATCCTTACTTACTGCCATTTCTCCAGGAGCTCCCAGTGCTCACTTCAGCAGCACATATATTTAAGGAGCTCCCAAATCTGGCATCCCTTTAATAGCCCTTCTGTCCCATTATAGCCCTTATGAGCCAGACTGTAAAGCCATTTTTTGGTCACCTCGAATATCTTACCCATCCTCTAAGGTCTAGTTCAACCAAAACTTCCTGCAGAGACCTAGCCATATCTTTCACCTGCCACTGCCACCTCCACCACTGAGCTACCCAGGACTTGGCAACTTTTCCCTGTCCCCATTTATGGGATTTATAACTTTTCACGTAGACCAGAGATATGCACATAAGAATTCTTCCCCCCCACCAAACCATAGGTTTCTTAAAAGAGAATCAATAAGTAATTCACTTGTATATGAAATTTATCAATAAATGAATAAATGAATGGAGAAATACTTACTCCTTTCACTGTATGTGCAGAGACGTGGTACCCATGCACAGTACTCAATCCTAGGTCCCTTAAAGATACAACTGTCCTCAGCTTGGCCTAGTCACTTCAGTAGTTAACAAATGTTTCATTAGTGGAAGATCTGATTCCCTTTAAAAGCAAATACCTAAATTTTTGCATGGCCTACAAAAGCCTCCAGTTTCAGCTGCAGATTTACTTTCTATCCCTTTGCATCTTTTGACTTTTCCCCTTTATTGTCTGACTTCTATATCCACTGCCTTTTTTTTTTCTTAATCCCCCTAAACACCAAAGATCTCTTGAAAAATGCTATTCCTCCTTCCTGAAAAATAATACCCACTTTGAGTTCCTGTTTTTCATCTGTTTTACTCTTATCATCCTTCAGAGATCAACTATCACCATCTCAGGAAAGGCTTCCATGACCCTTTGATCTCAGTTCCTCCTTAAAAACACACAAAATTGTGTTCCATTCCTTCAGAGTACTTTTTATACTAATGACATATTACACAGAGTCAACATTATGATTATTCGCTCAACATCTGATATCTATACCATAAGCTCCCAGATTAGAAGGCCCAGTTCTGGCTTTGCCTACCAATTCTATCTTTAGCATCTTGCAGAAACCTAGTAGAAAATGACATCCAATAAATGTTTGCTGGAAAAAAAAAAATGGATGCATGTATACTTTGTATCACAAATGTTGACTGTACCTTTGGGGTGAAACATTTCTGTATCATGGTTTCTGCCTCTTCAGACTTGTCTAGATTTGAATTCATGTTCTTCTATTAACTTGGAAAATCAGTTACTCTGACTCTCAACTGGCTCAACTAAAAAAATGAGAATGATAATGTCATTTGATATATATACAGAGGTGTCTAATATTTATTGAGAATAGAGGATGTTAATAAAAGCCAATTCCCTTTTCCTTTCCTCAGTGAATTCTGAGCTCAGTGACGATAGCTTATTTGACTCCATATAATCAATTACCAGGATTGAAAAGGAAGATCTTTAAGTACATAGATGCCACAGTCAAAACATCATGTGTGTATTTGCTTTCATTCATTCAACAGAGAAGTAACAGTGGGAGTTAGACCATGTAAAGCTTTGTAAATAATAAAAACAAATTTTGATCTTACTCTGAGCACAATGGGAAGATATTAAAGATCTTTCTTAAGAGATGCAAGGAAGCTTTCTACTACCAGACTTAGTTCTAGAACGTGGGAAAGGCAATGAGATATGCACAAGCTTTTGGGGCATTACACTTCTCAGGACAGAAACAGAAAATCTAGAATGTGTTACTTAGTTCAACCACTGTTAGACTAAATCTTTAACAGAAAATAGGAAAATTTGGCTTTAAAGATACCATTTGCAAAAATTTCCTTTAGGTTCCCCAAATAGCTGGGGGCAAGGCTAGGTCATTGGTATTTACAATTAAACGTTTCCAATTTCCAGGTTACCAGAGGCAAAGCATACACATTTATTTAATATAAGTTTTCTGGTACACAGGAGGTTTCATAAGGAAATAAAGACTCAAAAAAACAGTTAGACCTATGTACTTTTATGCTAGGTTTGATGAAAAGTGCATAGTGGTGGAGAAATATGATAGGTTAAGAAGTATAAGGTGATTTTAATATACTAAGGGGAACTTAGCAAGCCCTGTTAGGATTGTTCTTAGCATCATTTTGTCTTCAGAAATAGGGCATAGGGATGGCATTTTTCACATGAAGCTTTTAATGGTCTATTTGAGGGAAGAAGAGTGAGGAGGGGAGAAGGTCAGAGTGACCATCTGCTTCTGCCATTTTCTCAGATTTGTTTAGCTTAAATAGTCAATATGTAAAAAAAAAAAGCACCATATTTTCGGATTAGCATGTCCTAAATCCCATCACTACTGGTTGTTGAAACTAAAAATGAGCAAGGTATATATCTATTATATATTCTTTAACCATCTCTGAAGTCAATTGAATGACCCCTCTCTCTGCAAAGTCTAACTTATTTCCCTAGGCTCATGTTTGAATAACATTAATTTTCATAAACCCTCAAACTGCTAGTTCATATTCAAACACTTTTCCCATTGAAATAAAATTAAGGTTAATTAATTTGTAAGGGAAAATTAAAGGTATTAAATATGTAAAGTAGAGCTAAGTGCCAAACAAGGCACAAGATAATGATTGCCTGCAAGTATTGGAAGGTGTAAACATCAAAAAGACTAAAAAGCATTTAACATAGAACAAGACTTTGGTAAAATTCAGAAACTAGCATAATATTCACAGGATCTGGACTAGGAAGAAGATTTCATGCAGCAGAACTACTTTTGGAAATCAAATTGTAAATTTTTCTTCCCTAGTTAAGAAGGGACACAAAAATGCTTTTTGCCTAAGAAAAACAAGATCAATAAGTATTCATTAATAGTTTCCCATGATTTGGCAAAAGGCCATTCCTTTCCCTTATGATTAGGGATTCTCCTCACTACTGTTGTTCTCAATGACTCATGAATCCTCTTAATAACCTTTGAGGTAGAAGATCACACCAAATAAAACAGCCCCGCACTCTGTACTTGTCCTACCGGTAATGCACTTGGATACCAATTTTTGACCACGAACAGGGGAGACAACCTAACCACACCAAAAATGTTTGGCCCTCTCCCAATACCATATTGTTATTAAAATTAGTAAAGAATGGGCCTTGGGATGTCTCCATGTCTAGATACCTAATGTACAAAAGAGCAATTCCATTTCTTATGACTACACAATGTAAAAATACTTACTCATCTCAGGACAGTTGCACTTTATTTATACCAAAATCTCTTCTCATAACAAATGAGTGATAAAATTTGAATTTAAAACAAAATCAGTTTTTCTATAATGTTTTATGGAATAGTGCATCTTACCATTCATCTTATAGACTACATGTACATGAGGTTATTCCCACATATAATACTGATCAAAAATCTGAGAGGATTACATCAAATACAAAAGCTTCCACACAACAGAGGAAATTATCCACAAAATGAAAAGGCAACATATAAGATGGGAGAAAATATTTGCAAATCATATATCTGATAAGGGGTTAAAAACCAACGTATTAAGAAGTCATACAATTCAATAGCAAAACAAAACAAAATCTGATTAAGAAATGGGTGGAGGGTCTGAATAGACATTTTTCTAAAAATGACATACATGGGTCAACAGGTACAGAAAAAGGTGTTCAACATTACTAACCAGGAAAATGCAAATCAAAACAACAATGAGATACCATCCCATGCGTGTTAGAAGGACCATAATCAAAAAGATAAGAAATGGCAAGTGTTGGCAAGATTGTGGAGAAAAGAGATCCCTTGTGCACTACTGGTGGGAATGTAAATTGGTGCAGCTATCATGGAAAGCAGTATGAATGTTCCTTAAAAATAGAACTGTCATATGATCCAACAATTCCACTTCTAGGTATTTGAAGGAAATGAAAACTCTAACTCTAAAAGATACATGCACCCCCATGTTCACTGTGGCATTATTTACAATAGCCAAGTCATGAAAACAATCCAAGTGTCCACTGATGGATAAATAAATATAATGTGGTGTGGGGGTATAATATCATTCAGCCACAAAAGAAGAGGAAATTTTACCAATTATAACAGTATGGATGAACCTTGATTGCATTATACCAAGTGAAACAAATCAGAGAAAGACAAACATCATATGGTCTTGCTTATACTAGAATCTAAAGAAAGAGAAAAAAAGGAGGACGAAGAGAGAGGAAGAAAGGGAGGGAGGGAGAGAAAGAAGAAGGGAGAGTTACAGGGAACAGATTAGTACTTGCCAGAGGCTAGGGATGGTGAGGGTGGGCAAAAATGAGTGAAGGTGGTTAAAAGGTACAGACTTCTAGTCATAAAATAAATAAGTCCTGGGATGGAATGTACAACATGGTGACTATAGTCAATAATACTGTTATTATATATTTGAAAGTTGATAACATTTCTCATCACAAGAAAAAAAAATGTGTAACTATATGTGGTGATAGATGTTAAACAGACTTGTAATAATTTCACAATACACACATGTGTCAAATCATTATGCTGTACACTAATGTTAATTATATCTCAAACCAAAAAATCTAGCAATTTTGTTAAAAAAAAAATATTCGAGCATGACTTGTTTTAAGTGACGCCGTCCTGGTGCTCCATGCTTCTGCTTATTTCTCAGGGATCGCAAATAATCTGAGATAAAATTTAATCATACTTACCATATAAGTAAAGATCAGAGAGAGAGATGAATGAATTTGTCTTAGAACTCTAGAGTCTTCTCCCCAAGCATGAAGGTACTGTAAAATACTCCCTATTCTTGAATAAATATGAAAATAAAGGTACATTGCCTGAAAGAAGTTTTTAAAAGCCCAAATTAGATACCCATATTCCCGAGGAACAACACGGCAGGATCAAATACAATATCGAATCTGTATAAAAATGAAGGTGAAGTGAAAAGTGGAGCGAGCTCCTAGATTAACAGACCGCCATCCTCAACCACGTACAATCGCCTAATTCCCACCAGAAAGTTTTCTGCAGCTCTATAATTATTTCAGTGTCAGCAGTGCCCTTGGAAACATTTTGAATGTGTTGGAAAAAAAAAAAATCTTCAGAAATTGGAGCAAGCAGTATTTTTTATCTTTGAAAAATAATATGTATAATTGCGTTGTTTATCCATTTCACTTTAGATATGCTGATAGAGCCTTCAAAAACCTTTTCCAACCATGAGAAAAATGTCAGTTCTATTACTCCTGAATTCTTCATATAGGCTTCAATTGTATAAGACTAGAGGTTCATAACACTTTTCTGAAGTAAAAATGCAAATTTAACACCTAAGTTTTTATCGTTTCCCCTTCTTGCTTGCTTTAGGAATAAATTGTGATGTTCATTCTGCTGAGAAGTTAACAAGTATTTTAAGAGGCCACCTAAAAAGGAATAAACAAACAACAAAAGACAAATATGCAGCTGTGATGGTTTTAAAGACTGTGGAATGTCAGGCCAAGAAAAAAAATGTGATAATTTTGGAGTACTTAGAGTAATTTTTAGGAGCAGTCTCAACCAATCTGATAGGTAAAAACCTACCTAAAATTATGTTAGTGCTCATTAGACAATCATATTTATGAAACAGCCTCTGATTCGGAGATTAGTGATATATATGACTAAGATCATCGCAAAGATTTAGTGGGAAATTTTGATAAATGCTGGGGTATCTTATCAAATCTATAAAGTTTTCAGCATTTCAATCAGTGATTCTTTTCCGAACGTTCTTATAAGTGCACATGAGTCTAAAGACATCAGTGTTTTAGTTGAAAAGTTGTCACTACTTATTCTGGGCTGAATTATTTTCCCGTGGGATTTTACAGTTTTTTTGCTGTTGTTTTGTTTTAAGCATTGAGGTGTAAGCTCTAAGCATCCACTGAGCACATGATTCTTTTCAGCTGCACAGACTGTGACCACATGACCTATGGTCTGCAGTGGACAGAGAGAAAACCTTTCCTCTGTCTTCTGAGCGACACTGTGTTGTGTATCCTGCTCGATTTTTCAATTATTATTCTCCAAAAGTAAACACACAATTTCTGAGTCACAGTAGTTTCTGTTTGGTACATTTGGACAATTTTTTGAAGTTACTGGTTTTCCTGGATAATATCATATGTGCCCATTTAACTGGGCTCTGTTTATAAAACTTAACCTTGCAAAAGGCCAAGAGAATTCAAGGGCTTATAATTCTCGTAAGGATGGAACTCACATGCCTTCTCTGATCAAGAGACTCACTCCAGCTCACATAGGCCTGCTGGGTCAGTTTCTCTTCCTTCCCCCTTGCCTTCTCCCCCACCTCCACCTGCTCTACCACAAAATAGAACAACAGGCATGTTCTCAGGTCTAAGGGCACGTCCAAATGGTTGTTACCTAGGCACTGACAGCTTTATACTGAGATACCTTTATTAATGGGTTGTTATGAGCTGTTCTTTTACTTAGAAAGCTACAACTGCTCATTTTAGAGAATCTGTCTCTATGGAGAAGACCCCTAAGTAGAAATGTATTGGCCTTGACACTTACACTTTACATTATAGAAATAATTCCACATAAGCCAAAGGGAACCAAATTAAAGATCAGAAGTTTCCTTAAGAATAAAGAGAAGAGTAGAAAGAATTTGTAAAACATGAGAGAAGGAAAAAGAGCCGAACATTAAGGGCAGCTAGGAAATAAAAAGGCCACATTAACTTCATAGACAACTGAGGGGATTTTGAATTTTTTTAATATATTTGAATCTCAGGTATTATTGGAACCCTAGAAATAAGCACTTTTCCCAGAAGGGGAAGCTGGTAGTTTATGTAAACTAGCAAAACAGCAAAAGAGTTGTTAACCTATCATCAACAGACTAACAGACTGAATGGGGCAAGATTCTAACTATAACAGGATCTACATGCATTGGGTATGATTTATAGAGTTTAATAAGTCAAAGCAGCAAAGAAACCCACTGCTCTTTAGTGGTATTCAACTAGAACCAAAAGACAAAAGCAGGGTGATTACTTTCAGACTAAAGAGGGTCAGATCAACAAATGAATCATGTATCCTCCAGAGTGGGGACAGAGAGGAGTGAGTAGTTTTGATACCTCTTTAGAAACAGGTGGTAATGAACTTTGCGTGTCCAGGAATCTTAGTTTGAACTACTGTGTGGATATTATTACTATTTGCTGATCTAGGGATAAGGCAGTACAATCAAGAGCTCCATTGTGAACATCCTAAGTTTGAAATGTCAAATAGACATTGATTGGAGATGTCCAGACACATGACCATCTATTGCTCTAAGGAGGGGTAAGGATGACAGAGATTCCAGAGTAATCAACATATTGAAAAATTTAAAACCACTGGAATGAATGAGAGGATGAATGAGGATGAATGAATGAGAGGATGAGTTTAATGGGATAGGACATGGTCCTTTCAGCATTTGAAGATAGGATAAGAAATAAAGAGGCATTGAAGAAGAGACAGGAGGAAGAAGACCATGGTGGCATAAAAGCAAATAATAGGGAGGCATCCCCCCACCACCCCAGGAGGAAATGATCAATTGTATCTAACACTGCTGAGAGATTGATTATTATGAAGACAAGACGTAAAGATTATTGCTCACCCAGAGGCTTCCGTGGGACTTTAGGGGGGAAATCAAGACCTGAGGATGTGAAAAATAAATGACTGGTGGGAAGGTGGGGCAAAAAGGGTAAAAATCTCATTCAGGGAGTTCGTGAAGGCTGCAAAATAAAGGCACCAGCAATCAGAGATGATAGGAAGTAAAGGAAATTTTTAAGATGGGAGATATTAAAGCATAATACAGGAATACAGTGTGAAAATACGAAGGAATTACTCTGCTGTTTTCCAAGTTTTTATGAAGATTCCACATGTGACAGTGAATTGGGCTGCAGCTGATTGAAAAAAGAAATAAACATGTTTTCCAAGCTAGGCCCAACAAGTTGCCACTCCGAAAAGCTGACAATAGGACTAAACTGCAACTAAAATACCCACGTGGGAGTCCGTGAGGCTTCAGCATGTTTCCTATCCTCATACTGAAGCAGGATTCTTCACATCCCTCTGTTTTGTCTAAATGAATTGAATTCCTCTGTAAAATTCAAAGATCACTAGGAACATGGAGCTAAACGTTACTGAAATTTTCAAAATCTGTAATACATTCTTCTACCTTGTGAATCTGCAATGAAAAGACAAAATGAGTGTTTCCCAATATATTTGGTCATAAAATATTTTTTTTAGAATATCCCAGGGGATTGACCAGTGATCAGATTAAAACAACTTGCTTTATCTAGCATTTATTTACGCACAAATTACTTGGAGGTTCACCTCTATACTTCTGGGTTTGCTTCCTTCTGTTTATACTTTACTCTTTGCTTCACCTTCCATCTATTTTGTCCAAATTTCATATTCAGACCTTTACTTTTTCGCTAATTGTTTCCCTGATCCCGCTGAATCTCTGGGAGACCGAGAAGTCACTCCCATTTAATCATGAGGTAAAAATCTGTCTTCCACAGCCTTCTCATTTATGTTCTGGAAAGCGTTACCTCAAAATACACCAATTTTCGAAAATCTAAGCAGCAACAATGTATTTTCTTTAATATATAATGGAAGAAATTATAACAGAAAATAGTAACCAGCTAAATCAATACTACTATTTCCAGTTTTCTGTTTCAGAGACTATACATCCCCTATTACAGAACCTCAAAAGGCTTTATTTTCATAGCTTCCAGAAGCTTGGAATGTCATAAATGTAGTGCGTGCCAAACACTAATTTCTTTTAACTGTGAGGTGGTATTTGGCTTTGTACTGCATAGCGGCATGTTTCCATTTTAATGATGTTTGAATTTAGCATAGGGATTGGATTGTCTTTCAAATCCGCTACATTGAAATTCCACCTGCTCACCCACATCTTTTCCTAAAAATTAAACTCAACGCTCATGGCTAGGAAAAAAAAAAAAAAAAAAAAACAGTTAAGAACTTCCTAAGCGTACTTTCTGGGACTTGTATTTATAATCAAACACTTGTGGCAACGACATATGCTTTGCATTTGGGATCAGAAAAGCCAAACTAATACACACTTTCATGCATTTATAGCTTTCATAAAGACAGGAACCACTTGCTTTTCACATGGCAATTTAAGTACAGAAACAATTCAGGATTTTGCTAAATAGTTCCCTGTAGTTTATGGAAGTTTACCCTACGTTTTAGTTGTTGTTGTTGTTGTTGTTGTTGTGAGGAGGAGCTATTTTTCCTGCTCCTCGCTTGATGATCTCCCCAGGGAGTGGAAATGAGCATCTGTTGAGGAACAGAAATGAAGGGGAAGCCCCTGGGAACGGGAATATGAAACAAGGTAAATGGGAAACCAACTCTGGGAGCAGCCGAGAAGCTCTCATGCAGAAAGGCCAGCCCCATCATCCGCAGCAGCTACCACGGAAGCTTTTGAGAACTCACTGAACTGATGAGGAGTTAGGACTTTCTGTCCCTACAGAAAAGGGGAAGGGTGGTGAGCAAGGCGCAGGAAATACACAGAATTTAAGAGGGTAGAGGATAAGGTAGAGAACAGAGAGAAAACAGAGGGAAAAGAGGAGACAGTGAAGAAATTAACAAGAGAATGAGGAGGGTTCATAGACCATCTCACTATGGGATAATTGGGAAAAACGGTTACCCGATAACAATCTCAACGGCATTTTGGATTTTACATGGCTAATTTGACTACACTGTATCCAGATGGTTAATTGACTACACTAGATTTAATGATTTTTAGGCGTATCAGTGGTCCACCTAGGTGTCTGTTACGATGATAATTTACCTATTTAAGGAATGGGAAGTATTTTCAGTTGTTTTACAGAACTGCGAGTATATTAACAGAAATAATCTCTATTTTACAATTGCATATATACACACACATTATACATACATACACATATGTCTGTACATACACACACAAGGGTCTCCGACAGATAAGTACCATACACGTACAAGATTCTTTCCCCTTCAAAAAATGGTTAGCTATGTTAAAAAATATATATATTGACAAATATTCTGGCACTTAGATTTTCATTCATGCAATTCTTAAACGAAGTCTTTGAAGTTGGTGTTTGTTCTCTTATCTAAAACAGACTGTTTTTACAACAGCTATGTCTGCCCTCCTTCATTAACATCTAATTCAGTAAGAAAAAGGTTGACTTTGATTTATATGAAACAATCTTGAATGTATTTTAGAACTTTCAAAATTAAAATAGTTTCTGAATTTTTAAAATTATGCTTTATTGGAAAAATAAAGGATTAAAATCAAAAGATAAGACTGACTTTGATCTTCAAAGCCAAGCGACATGCTTGCTGTGTGAGGCTTGCAGGAAAATAAGAACACCTTCTCAAATCTGCCTGGTACATAACTAGCCCTTAATAGCCCAGCAGACTGCTGCTTAGAACACAAATAAGGCTTTTGGATAACTGATCGATTGGAATTAAAATGTGTGGCTTATGTGTTGATGTTTCAGCTTGGCAAATAAACAGATATTAGAAAATATAGTAAAATCTAAAGATTAAATTTGGAGAAGAGAACATTGCTTTTGCTACGTGTGTTTATACTCTTTGTGTGATCTGCCCTCACACACACATATACCCATTGACACACTCAATATAATCATAATATTTCAGACCCCTTTTTGCTGTTCAAATATGAGATTCACCCAGCATTTCCCAATAGGCCTATTTATCTTCTCTAATTCCTCATTGACATTGCTAGGAGTCATTTAATTTCAAGAGTTGAAAAGTCAATTCAAGAAGTTTAAAGTGAAATAGAAATATGTTTTAGGGGCACCTGGGTGGCTCAGTGGGTTAAAGCCTCTGCCTTCATGAAGCTCAGGTCATGATCCCAGGGTCCTGGGATCGAGCCCCACATAGGGCTCTCTGCTCAGTGGGGAGCCTGCTTCCCCCTCTCTCTATCTCTGCCTGGTGCTCTGCCTACTTGTGATCTCTGTCAAATAAATAAATAAAATCTTAAAAAAAAAAAAAAGAAAAGAAATATGTTTTAGGCTCATGTAATTGGGGAGGTCAGGAATGAAGGTGGGATTAAAAAATATCTGGAGCCATTGGCTTAATAAATATCAAGAGTCTTTCTCTTTCTCTCTCATAAACATACACAAACACTCTCACACCTTTGATTTTCCTCCACATGTAGCTGTATTCTCCCTTGCTGCTGATGGGCTTTTTCTACCTAGGTAGACAGTGGCTTCCAGAAGCTTATTATTTGCACATCGTTATAATGATTTTCCCCATGCCTACCCACCTCCACCCTAAAATCCCTAGTTAGTGTTTTTATTGGGCCACCTGGTTCATGGGCATGTGCCTATTTCTGGAACAATCACTGTGGTCACAAGCATGAGGTCCTCCTGCGTACTTTTGAGTACTTGTGGCATGAGCCACTCGTGGCGTTAAGTACCTATTCTTATAGCCAGAGTATGATCTCACCTGCAGAAAGATGAAAAGTGAAAGTGATAAAGAGAAGAGACATATGTCATGATCACAGTTATTACTTCTCCTTTTACAAAACTACATGGTTCTCCAATATAACATCCACATGATCAATTCAGAAAGACCACTGAATACTAGTTATGAATCATTATAATCAGCACCATCACACATACAATAATGGTTATTTCTTATCTCAGGACAAGTGTACAGGGTGTTTTTTATATTATCTCCTGCGATTCTCTTCAAAATATTATGAAATAGACTATCTGTGTTTTGTATATTTGCAATTGTGTGTGAACCATTCAAACAACATAACCAGAAATTATAAAATGTATTCAACTTTGGACTATGTGTAGTGGAGCAAGGACCTCAAATATAATAGTGGGAGACATGATGATGGTACAGCATAGTTTTAGGTCTCTGAGAAACTTAATATTAGAAATGTTGATGGCCAGGGCACCTGGGTGGCTCAGTGGGTTAAAGCCTCTGCCTTTGGCTCAGGTCATGATCCCAGCGTCCTGGGATCGAGCCCGGCATCGGGCTCTCTGCTCGGCAGGGAGCCCGCTTCCCTTCCTCTCTCTCTGCCTGCCTCTCTGCCTACTTGTGATCTCTGCCTGTCAAATAAATAAATAAAATCTTTTAAAAAGAAAGAAAGAAAGAAAGAAAGAAAGAAAGAAAGAAAGAAAGAAAGGAAGAAAGAAAGAAAGAAAGAAATGTTGATGGCCTCTAAGACAACACCAAGAACTCAGCAATAATTCTAATGTAATCATCATCACATATAAGACTAGGTTCAAATAAATGTTACCAAATCTGAAATAGTGACTAAGATACAATCTTAGCTTTTTCTCATGTAAATGAAGTCTCAGGGGAAAAGACACAGTCCGTTTTGGAACAATGACATCACAGTCATCAATGATCTGCCTATACTGCTCTGCTTCCTGTTCCAGCATGACTAGTCATTAGACAGCTGCAACATTCCAGCCACCAGAAAGATCTATCATAGAGGGTACGAGATAGGTGTGTCCTTCTCCCTTTCAAAACACTTCCCAGATGTTGCACATAACACTTTTAGCCAGCACTTTCCACATTGTCACATGTAGCTACAAGGGAGGCTCGTAAATAGGATATTTATTCTGTTCAGTCATGTGCCAGTCAAATCTGGATTCTCTAATAGAAGAAGGGGAAAGTGGCTATTGGAGCAGATGGCTAGGAGTTTCTGCCAAGAACGCTCTTATCCTTTCTTCTGCTACGTGTCACTGATATCACTCTTTCCCGGCCTATTATTGCCCTGGCCACGTTCCTTTAAATGGTCAAAGGGCAAAATTCTAACCTACTATATTAAACATTAGATTTTTCTTTGTGATTTACTAGAATTATGCTATGCTTATTTCTACATTCCAGCGAATTTTGTCTTCTCTAACTGCTTTGCAAAAACTCACTAAGCTCTACATACTCTCTCAAATCTTACTGTAACATATTCAACTACAGTAAAAAATAGATTTATGCTGTAGCAAATTGTATTTTAAAATGGCTGCAAGGGCATTTCTTATCCTATGTATGCTTCAAAAAATTTGTCAGTCCTATATCAACAAATACAGTCATTTCCCATCCCTTTGAAATTGGGTAGTTATTTCTGACTGTTTTGATGAATAGAATGCAATGGAAGTGATACAGTCTATCTCCTGATACGAGGTCACAAATAGTAGAAGAGCTTTGACTTGATTCCTTCTCTTTTGGAACGCTTGACCTTGGAACTCAGCAGCCATGCTGTGAGGAAGTCAAGCAGCCATAAGGAAAGAACACATATAAGTGTCTGGCCACGGCCTTAGCTACTAGAATCAGCCAACAATCATCATCAATTAGAACAGCAAGTGAGTGAGCCTTCTGATGGTTACTAACTCCAGTCTTTGAGCCATCTCAACTAATACGTAGTGAATCAGAGCAAAGCAATCCCACTGAGCCCTGCCCAAAGTGCACATTAGTGAGCAAATTATATGTCGTCATTGTTTTAAGTCACTAAGTTTTGGGTGGTTAGTTATATAACACTAGATAACTGGAACATACATATTGATCAAAATTTAGCAACATACGTATAAAAGTACACAATTTAAGAACTAATAAAATGAAAATATGAAGAGTTACATTATCCGACCTTCTCATTTTACGGATGAGAAGATCCAGGGTGAGTTCACTCAAGCAAGTTGCTTAAGGCCATAACATAATTTAGCATAGTGTACCCAAAAGTCATTCCACCAAATTCTAATTCTTCCTATGCATAATTTTTCCCAATACCTTGTCATATCTGAAATATGATCTTAAATTTTGCCATCAGAGTTGTACTGCTAGATAGGAACGAGAGCTCAAGGATTCTCAACTCCCTCTATGTAATACATTCCCCTATAGTCTCTCTGGAATCATAGCCTCCTCTGCACTATTGCAAGGCTACTGAATGAGAATCTCGAGGAGTGTATATGTGTGTGCGCCTGCAGGCACATGCACACACGCACACACACGCACCCATATACCCATATGCCATTTCTACATGAAATTCTAATGAGCATGGGGTACTGTGGCTCAGTGGGTTAGGTCTCTGCCTTCGGCTCGGGTCATGATCTCAAGATCCTGGGATCAAGCCCCGCATCGGGCTCTCTGCTCATCAGGGAGCCTGCTTCCCCGCCCCTCCCCACCCCCCGCCTGCCTCTCTGCCTACTTGTGATCTCTCTCTGTGTCAAATAAATAAATAAAAGCTTTAAAAAAAAAAAAAGAAATTCTAATGAGCAGACACTGTTGAGACTTGTTGGTATGGATCGTATTCCCTGGAAGGATGTTCCTTTATAATAGAAAATTGCAGGTAAGAAATATTTGTTACATTCAACTGTGGATCTGCCCTCAGACCCCACTGCTTTTATCTATATAAAACGAAGTGGAATATCAATAGACCTTATTTAACACAAAATAAAAATAGCAGACCATATGAGATAAAACATAAGAAGAGGAAAGTTGTTCTATTGTGTAATCCTTTTCTACATTATATTTTCCTAAGAGTCTTCCAGGCATTAGTTCGGACACTCTAGTGAGAAACTATGCTTGGCAATGGGATCTCAAAAAAGAAAAAGACTTGCCAGCTTAATGAGGTAGGTTTTTGGAATGTTGGCAATTTCAAGTTCATGTGATAGAGCCATAATAGTACTTACAGGCTGCAGTGGTGTCACAGAAAAACGGCTCTTATTTCAACCTTGAAGCACTTGGAAAATTTCATAGAGGAGATAGTACCTGAGATGACTCTTAAAGAATCAATCATAAATGTTATCTGGAAAAGTAAACTGGGCATGTTATTTGAGAGGAGGATAGTATGGTACAGGGGTCAATAAACTACAGTCCATGGGCTGCATCTGGCCTAGTACCTATGTTTGTAAATAAAGTTTTATGTAAACACAGTCCTGCCCCATTGTTACAGCGGAGTTTAGTAGTCATGACAGACTGTAAGCCCCACAAAGCCAAAGATAATTTACTATCTGGGCCTTCATAGAAAAAGGTATAGAGAGAACTTTGATATAGAGAGAATACTATCCAAAGCACCACGATATGTTTGAAAAATTATAGAAGTTCAATATACAAAATACAAAATTTAAAGCAGAGAAAGGAAGAGTTTTGAGTCTGAAATCATAACTAGGAAACCTGAATGACTGTCTGAGTGATGTTAAGATGCTTGTGTTTTATTGTGTCATGGAGAACAAATTATGAGCTTTAAGGAGCAGAGTGACATCGTCAGATTTTAGCAAGATTGCTCTGGTTATATTGTGGAAATATTTAAGAAATGCAATATAGCAAACAAGCGAGCAGTTAAGAAGTGAGATTTTCTGAGGACCTCAAGTCAAAGAAAAGGGGTGAGTAGGAGGGGATTTATAGTAGCTCTTTAGTAAGTAAACCCAGCAAAACTGGCTGAAACTCATCTGTCCTGATTTTGAAATAAGTCTGCAAATTTTTGACACTCTCCCATTCAAAAGGTGGAGCCTAATTACACTTCTCTCAAATGCAGGCTAGACCTCGGGACTCCTTTTAATGAACGGAATGTGACAAAAGTGATGGTATGTGATTTCCTAGGCAAGGTCATAAAGAACACAACTTCCACCTGACTCTCTCCCTTTGCTCCAGAGGAAGCCAGATCCCATGTCACAAGAATTCTCAAGCAGTTTTAGGTCAGTTCTACAGGAAGAGGATGAGGGTTCCTGCAAGCATCACTACCAATGTGCCAGCAATGTGAGTGAGATTCCTTGGAACCGGATCTGACAGCCCATTTAAGCCTTCAGTTGACTGTATGCCAGACCAACATTTTGACTACATCCCCATGAGTGACCCTGAAACAGAATTCCTCAGCCAACCTGCTTCATATTCTTGACTCCGTGAAACCGTGAGAGCAATAAAGGTTTATTATTGCTTTCAGCCACCGACCACCGTGATAATTTATTATGTAGCAATAGATCATCAATATATCATCATTGCCTGAAATGGAAGTGCAAGGGGAGAAAAAACTGGGGGGTGGGAGTGCTATGTGCAGTATGGGCCATGCTGATTTGGGGAGATCCAAATGAACAAGCTGAGAAGAACTTCGATATTCTCTCCTCATACTTGGAGACTGGCCAGAGATCAAACCAGTATACCTTGAGGCACCTATCTGTTCAGAAATACAATTTCCAGACACTCTTCAATTTCATTTTTATTTTAGTGAGGAGATCTTCATTTACAGCAAAAGCTTTGCCCTTATACATTACTTGGATGTCCATTCGTATGTAACCTCTCCTAGTTCAGCAAATAACTTATAAAAACAAAAAATTTCTAAAAAGAAGAGAACTTAAGATGATAAGGCTTTCAGCTCTCTGGCTTATATTCAAACGTCCCGATAAAGAAACATGGCTCTCAACTGACAACCAATGTACCTGGGAGCTAGAAAAGTTTCCATGGAGAGCCAAGTTATAGACACTGGACCTATCAGTGAGTCATAGGAATTCAAATCCCAGGGTTTGTTAATACTTTCCTTAGATACTCTAAACATACCCAAGCTGGAATTTGCTTGGATATATTCAATAGATAGGACCAGTGAGGTTGGTGGAATGTCCAAATATATGCATAGTGAAAATAGGAAATGATTCTATGTTGAATTCCTAGGCTCAGCTTCCAGCTTTTAGCACAGATGTATCCCTAGAACTGTTCTTTGTGTATCAGCAGAAATGTTCTCTGCCTCAGTTGAGAGCACTGGAAAAAAATATATATAGTTAAATATTTATTCATCAATAAGGAACATCTACAAAAAACATACTCACTCTAGTTCAAGGGAGATTAAATTTGGGAATCATAAAAAAAATATGTATCTCAAACACCAAATGGACTAAAAAAATATAAATGTCAAAAAACACAAATTTTAAATTAATACTTATCATTTTAGGTCTTTAAAAAACAGACATGTTTGGCTCCTTGTGTTTGCTCATTCAACAAACATTTAATTAGTCCCCATCATTCCTGAGGCATCATGGTAGAAACTAAGGACATGAGGTCGGTAACACAAAACACTTCCCCTGGGTAGCAGATGATCTCAGCAAACTGAAATGTATCACCTTTTTCTATTATTAAGGAAACTAAATTTTTTATGTTCACAAAATTACACACACAGATACAATTTCAGAGAAAAATTGAACCACTCTTGTCTGTGTCAGACATGAGTTCTGGTGTTCCCCTTAACAACCACAAACTGCTCTGCCAAGTTTAAAGTAATAACCATATGCGGCTTCATTTGTCTTTTAACTGTCTTATTTGCCAGTATAATTCCTTTTTTTCTTCAGGCTCATTTCCTCCCCTAAAAATCCAAGAAAATAATTAATGAATTGCTGAAAGAAACTTTCATCCTGGATAACAGGTCAAGTTTCTCTGTTATTTTCAAGGGTGTGGGTGGTGAGCAGGATTTCACTTACTTAGGAGACCAAAAGTTAGTGTGTCTTTTCAATATTGAATACAGAATGGAAATTAATTTCTCACCATGGTGGGCAATAGATGTGGTCAAAAAGAGGAACAATGGCCTGACTTCAATTAGCTGTGGTCAAAAAAGAGCACAGAGATTTCACTACCCAAAATTAGATGACGCTAACGGAGCCTACTTTATCCTAAAAACTGCCGTGGAATTCGAACAGGTTCATCCCATCTGACTTCAAATTTCCTATTAAAACAACAGCGAAATGTTCTTGAGGTCCTTGTGAAGCTTTGAGAGATTGTACCCCAAACTAAGTGAGGGACCTGCAGGGTTGTTTCGAGGAGATGGGCTTGACAGTCTCCTAATCTGTTCAGACAGAACTCCTATATGAGAGTGAATCATAAAAAGGACACAAAATACCCACAGTTCCTACTCGCTATGTCATCTCCCCCTTATAACTCATCCTCCTCCCCCAACAATATGCACGTAGCCTACATAGAATTTTGGTCAGATTGTAAAATAGTTTAACGTCTAAATCCATAGATAGCAAATAGTAAAGGCAATCATCCCTAATCTCCCTCCAACATGCCAAATGGGAAGTTCTTTCAGAGAGACCCGCACGGGAATGATTTTTTTAAACGTTTGTGTTCTGTCAGAATTGTCTTTATGACTATAAACCCAATTTCCTCTAAAAGACTCTCTTGAGGTACTTTTTGAAGACAAGAGGAAAATGAACAAAGGGGTCTATGGTTTATTAGAGAAAAACATATTTAAAGGATCTCAAAGGAAAGAGGCACTTTTCCCATCTGAAGAATAATAAGGATTTAGGAATAAAACCTCTATGATATTCATAGAAGGTCCCAAGACTTTTGTTTTATTCCCAGGAAAAAAGCAAAATGTAAGCCACACACTCAAGATTTTCTTGGGCTTCATTAAAAAAAAAAAAAAAAAAAAAAAAAAAAACAGTTTATTATAATTCCTATTTTGTCTTTACTTTTCATAGTTGCATTACAAATATGCACTTTACATATGTATCTATTTTCAGAAAGCAGAAGCTTACTTGTGTGGCTGGTTATTTTTAAAAGTGCTTCATGTCCCAGGGAGGTGTTATGACTTGTCCTCAACCCATGTGAAGAAAGAATAAGTGTGTGAAAAAGCATTTGCTCTCTGTTTGTAAATAACTTGTTATGCGCTCCATGTTGAAACTCCTGACAGGGACAAAGGACTGCAGGAGACTTGCAAGGATTAGCTCATAATTCAAGTAGGTGCCACTGCATTATGCTAGGAGACTGGAAGGTTGCAGTAGAATTGCATGAGCAATCGTATCGGCTGTCATAAATCAGCGGATAATGCTTTTATTAATTGTTTGTTGAGTCTTGCTTTTGGTTTTGCACAAGACTTTAGCTTTAGAATGATTTTAAGCCAGAATATGGGACCACACCCTCATTAGGTCATAACTCCTTTCTAACTAGATCTCTGGAACATTATTTATGTAGGTAGACTTATTAGCCTCATTAACGATGAAGTAATCATAGTTATTATCCAAAGTTAAACATGACGTACTTTTGGCTTTTTGTCAATTGTAGATGAGATGAAGAATGTTGGTGTGTATCTAAAATATCTTACGTGACATGAGATACTTATTTTTCTTGGGACCACGCTTGACTATTTCTGTGAGCACAATAAATGAACAGACTCCTCTGAAATAGAACATACGCAAGTAGACGAGGGGGTAGAGTAAGGGACTAGCAAAGAGAACAGCATGAGGTGAGGTGAGGGGCTTGATGCCCTTCTTTAATCATTTTAATTTTGTTTCAAAGAGTCTTAGTGTAAGAAGGGTTAGCATAGTTAACAAAGCTTTCAAGGGGAAAGTCTGCCAGTGGCATGAGCGGATAAGTAAACGTCTGAAGGTTGGTTGTGAAAGAGGTAAAGACAAAAAAAGATTAAAAAAAAAAAACAAAAAAGTAAGACTGGATGAAAGAAGTAGCATAGCTACACTATACTGGGAAGAGTTGTGTTGCTATAATTACCCAACAACTGTGCCAAAAACCAACCATTTGCAAAGCACTGTATAGGAAGGGCTCTTATGCCTTCCAGTTTTGATTATAAGGAGGAGGTAAGCATGAACAATTATTAAGCAGCTGTATTTATGTATTATTTAATTTTACAGCAGCCATAAAAGGTAAATATTAATATTTCCTTTTTCTATAGGTTCAGAAAAACTAGGTAACCTGCTCTAGGTCAAACGTCTATATAAAATTCAATTTTGGACCTGTGGATTCTTCTCCAAAAATCCACAGTTTATTAATGGGTTTATCAGTGAGATAAGTTCACAAAAATAGTATGAAACAAGCACCTTTGTACAAAAATATTTAACAGCATGTAGACTTTTTTCAGACAGAGCAATTTGTACATCTAATAATGCAAAGGTAAAAATTTCATGTGATTTTGAATATATTTGACAAAAGATGTGAAACTTGTGGTAATAACAGACATGTCAATTTATGAAAGTTTTCATTTATTCTATCAAGAAACTTAATGTCTCACTTAAGTCCCATTCTGTCTAATGTCTTGTTTCGCTTTTTTTCGAGCTATTACTAGGGAAATTTCGGCTCTAAGACTTGAACTTTCTCAAGAGTTGCCCTGGGATGGTGGTAAACTGTTAAGTTTGAGAAGAAAGGAAGAAGGTTTATACAACTAGTATTTAGTCATAGGTAGGGGAGGAATATCTACCTCCAAATCAAGAAATATCTATTTAATGGGTCTAATGCTGGCCCTTGCTCTAGATGCAGCTTGTCCTATTTGGTATTTCTATAGTCATGTTCAACAACTGGCTGAGAGCGAGCCAGTCTCTGGTGGGACCATTGCGTGTAAGAACACTTCAGCGACCTCCCATGTCATTCTGGACAACAGAAGACCCAAGGGGATTGTCTCTGAATCTCTGTGTCTATCTATGTCATGACACTGATCTTAGTCCATTCGGGCTGCTATGAAAAAATAAAATAAACTAGATGGCTCATGACAAAAATGTGCGTCTCCCAGCTCTGGAAGC
Source organism: Enhydra lutris kenyoni (assembly GCF_002288905.1). Classification (NCBI taxonomy): domain Eukaryota; kingdom Metazoa; phylum Chordata; class Mammalia; order Carnivora; family Mustelidae; genus Enhydra; species Enhydra lutris. Next base: position 83,727,719 of record NW_019154086.1, on the reverse strand, counting down.
TAGAAGTGCAAGATCAGGGTGCCTACACAGTCATGTGCTGGTGACCCTCTCCCAGCTACAGACTGCTGACTTGTCACTGTATCCTCACATGGTGGGAGGGACAAGCTATCCTTCTCAGGCCACTTTTATAAGGGCACTAATTCTATTCATGAGAATCATGAATCATATGCCCTCGCCATTCATAATCACCTTTCAAAGTCCCACTTCCTAATACCATCATCTTGGGGATTAGATTTCAACATATAAACGTGGGGAGACACCTATTCAGACCATAGCCACATCCTTTCTACTCCGTGGCTAATGTCCCATGACAACCTGGCACTTCCTGAAGCTTCACTTTTTAGTCTGCCCCCATCTAGGAAATGGGGCACAGATTCTCTTAACTCGTCCCTCACTTTAAAGAAGATACTGTATCATTTCATCCTGCCCTTCAGTAACCTTGAGTAACGTGGCTCTTGGGGAGGTAGGATGTCTGCTGCTAACTTTATATGCAATATTCTTCTTTCCTTCCCACAACAGAAGTATTTTACATTACATGGGGAGGGAATGAGACATGCTGTCCTTGCTTAAGGACATTTAAGCTTAAAGGGTAGAAATGTGGCACCTTTGTTCTCTGGTCTACTCTGGCAATTTCATCCCCCACCTCCTGGCAACAGTGGCTCTAAGGGCCAAATCTAAAAAGGAAAACTCACGAGGTAAAAGGTGGCATGCAAAGGAATAAATAAACACCTGGAATTGAGTTATAGTTCTACCATCATTTGTCTCTAGAAACTCCATGCTTATATTCAATCAGTAATGCAGATGTTAATGACTTTTAAACATCATCAATTTTAAACTGGGATTACTATAGCACAGGCACCTGGATGGAAAGAGAAATATTTAGTCAGTAACCCAGATGTTTCCAGATATTTAGTACTGTCTATACAGCAAAAATGCCTAAATCTGTTTCCATTTTGGGGACTGTTTGGGGGGACTGTATACAATTATATAAAACACAGTTTTAACTTTGAAATCCATATGGAAATAAACAGTATTCTTTAAGGAGCCAGAAGGGTAGGAAAAAATAACTTGAGAAATTTAAAAGTGCATATATAGTTATATAAATATATAATATAATAGGTATTTTATGTATAAATATTAGAGAGGGAGACACTTATTTTTCTCTTCTAGTACTCATTCTACCTGATGGGATGGTTAGCTACATTTTCATTGGCTGTGAAATTTAATGTAGTAATGTTATAGAGAAACAAATATAATCCTGGGTCTTTTCCTATGAATCAAAACCATCTCTACATGCTTAAGTGCTTAATTATTTTAGGTATAAGAATCAGAAAATGTTCAGAAACAGAAATTTTCAAGTCAGTAGTTTCATTTTTATTAAATTGGATTCTTCTAAAAGTCCGTTACTACACAAGCCTCCGATATATGCTGCACATCAGAGAATGTCAATAATCCTTGAAGATCTAATCCTTTACATCCCAAAACTCATGCGAACCTTTTGCATAATAAATATCTTGACAAACACACATACTTTGTTTCATGAATGCTGAGATCTTTTCTGGGGACATAGTATTTTTTTAAGGGCAAAATGTGGTTTACACCATGATCAATTATTCAACTACAGATTTAAAATGGTTATTTATATATTGCTTAATATGGTTGCCTTGTTTAATGGTTATTTTCATTATTTATTAGATTAATGTTGTAAACACAGTATTGATCCAAAGGGCAATGCTTTTCATAAAATATATCTAACCGTAAAATAGAGCAATAAAAGTTGAAATATAAAAACTCCTAGATCAGTTTCATTATCCCCTTAGATACATGTGTAAACGTCTGTGCTTCTGAAATACAGGTGCAGGGGACAATTTAACTATTAGATGCACAATTGTCAAACATCATCACCACTGGTCCAATTATCTTTTTGAACATACTTTAATTCTGCACTTTTTAGGAAAATATTTTAATTTAGAATATTCTGTTTAATAAGAAAAATTTTATATATACAAGGAATATAGTGAATTACAACATATGAAATTATTTTGCCCTGATACTCTGAAACTTCTGAATGCTAAGACCCAGCGAAATTGAAAATTTTCCAAAGCATCATAATGTGTAATAAACTGACTTACCATTTTTTCCCCACTCTACATACATCCCGTTATCCCTACCTACACATGCTGGCAAGTTGATCCAGTTTTTGAAATTGCTTATTTTAACAGCAAGTTCTCATACTATTTCTCTTCCTTTGAATGAGTTTTCATTCCTAACACAATTTGCTCTCTTTATCAAGCCACCATAAAATGATTACAGTAAACACTCCTGTATGTTTGGCCTCGGAGGGATTCTGAGTTCTTAGAAGATGTGACTCATCTTCAGAATGTCTCTTGCATAGACCTGTTTTCTGTTGCCATTGCTAACGCAGTGCTGACTCTCTTAACTTCTTGTCCACATACTGCATGGTCACCTACCTGGTCTCTCTCTGATCAACACTTCGGCCACTGCTAGAGTTACAGCTAGTCCCCCTGTTGTAAAACATTGTCCTCCCATCGCTTGAACTAAATAACCAATTACCGAGCCAAGCATTTAAAGCTCCCCATTCCATAACCCAGCCTCTATTTTTCATTCTTCTACTTGTCCCTCTGCTTCCACATGTGGCTATCTCTTTGCCATTCCTCATATTTGCCTGCACTTTGTTACTGTTTTTGGCTCAAGCTTTCTCCATGGACAAGGATCAAATAGATTCCTGCTTCAGACGAAATCGCACCCTCCTCCGAGCCGGTCACGGGTATCACTGTTCAAATTCATTATCTGCTCTCCAGTACTGTCATAAGATTATTTCAGTGTTAATCACAGCACATGTCACAATCCTCTAAGTGTGTTCATGTATACCTGTCTCCCTCCCGGAATGACAGCAGGTAGAGGCAAAGGAGGAAATTCACTTTGTTTCTGTTAGTCCGCAGTGTCTTCAACACCAAACGGGAACCGGATGATTTGACTAAAAGCTTGGGTGATTTTAAAATCTGTCACATTATGCATACTTTTGCCTGAATAAAAAATGCATTTATTTTTTCTTGATGATTCAGGGCAAAATTCACTGACATTGTAGATTGGGCTATAATCCCACAGGAACCACTCTTGGTCAGGTCCTTTGTCTCTGGAGTAAACGGCTACAAACTGCAGAGATTTGATTCAGGAAGTTCTATATCCTCGGACTCCCTGCCGGCAGCTTTATTTTAATCAGTTGCCTGGGGGTAGACCTGAAGGGGTTCCTCTTCCTCCCTCACAGAACAATCATCAAGGTCTCCGTAGCAGCAGTTTGCTTCCCAGACGGACTGCCAGGACACGTTGCAGAATGTTCCTGAAATGCTGTATAGTACTGGCTCCAAAGAATTAGACTCCGTGAGAAATAAGAAGCAACTGCCTTATATCTGGGCAAGAACAAGTTGGAATTTGGTTTCCACAGCTTCGCTTCTCATTGGGATGGACGCTCTCACTTTCAAAGAATCAGGAAGCCAGGACTGAGGGCGAGCTAGCACTCTCAGCGGGGAGAGCTCATCATGTCCCAAGGGGCCCATTCCCTCATCCCCACCTTCCTGTGTACAGAGATGGAGTGGAACCTCCTTCTGGTGGTGGACACCCTCCGCCCAGTAGCCTCGCTATTATTGCTTCCTTCTCAATAGGAACGCCAACTCATACTTGGCTGCTGGAAGGAAATGTTTCTCAGATCAGCTTTCATGTGGTCATAGATCTGAGGCCAGGCACTGCCTCTCTGGTTCTTCAAAAAATGCTTTCTATATAAAGGAGTACAAATCCAGAAATCCAGAAGTTTGTATAAATGATTACAAGCCCAGAAATCCAGAAGTTTGTACATGTTCTGCTTTTGTTGCCAACACATAGTGATTTTTAAAAAGTCACTAATATTTGAGCCTCAGTCTCCTTCTTTGTTAAATTGAGATACTAATCTTTGGCCTCCTATCTCGTGGCATGGATATAAAAAGATCAGGTGAAATTGGAAGGGAAAAACACAAAAATATCTAAAACGCCAAATATGATGAGATAATTTATGTGATCTTACTTTGTTTTTTTTTTTTTTAAGATTTTATTTATTTATTTCACAGAGAGAGATCACAAGTAGGCAGAGAGGCAGGCAGAGAGAGAAATAGAGGAGGAAGCAGGCTCTCTGCTAAGCAGAGAGCCTGATGCGGGACTCAATCCCAGGACCCTGAGATCATGACCTGAGCCGAAGGCAGAGGCTTAACCCACTGAGCCACCCAGGTGCCCCTGTGATCTTACTTTGTAAACTCTAAAAGGATCCATAAAAGCAATTATGCTTTTTAATTGTAATTGTTCCCCAAGAATACCGAGGACATTAGCTAAGCTTCAAGGTCAGGGAGAGTAATGCCTAACATTTAGTTGCTACTCTTCTGCCCTTGCTATACTATACTCACCTCCTGTGTGCCCTTCCAGGAAGCTTTCTCCTTGTAATTGCTCAAGCCAGTTTCTTGTCTGCAGCCAAAAATTAAGACTTTTATACCTTAAATGCAAATACTTATGCTTAGCAAATACAAGGACATTTCTGGAAGATCATCCAAAATATCTTTACTGTCCTTATCCTCCGAGACCCAGAGACTCTCACATTATTTGTGATAGATGTCCTAGGAAGACGGTGGTTATTTAAAGCCCATATGGCATGCAGAGCAGTGGGGGACAGAAGAAAAAAGTCACCTTCCTAGATCTCCCTAGTTAGGCCACCAATTAATTATTCTCTTGGAAAATTGCAGTGTGTAAAAATCTGTGAGAGTTTGAAGTCCGTGTTGTATTTTATATCTATAAATACAGAGACAAAGCCTGATATTTTCTTGGCAAATTTTGGCCTGAAGAGATATGGCTGACTCCCTGCCATGTGGTAATACCACAGCACTACCAGCAGATCTAAGCAAACACAAACCTTGAGGTAAATATCCTGTCATTCTTTCCCCACCCCTCAACTGTCATGTATACGAGGTGAGTCCTACCAATGTGCATTTGATTTTTTTTTTTTAAGATTTTATTTATTTATTTGACAGAGAGAGATCACAAGTAGATGGAGAGGCAGGCGGGGTGGGGGGGAAGCAGGCTCCCTGCTGAGCAGAGAGCCCGATGCGGGACTCGATCCCAAGACCCTGAGATCATGACCTGAGCCGAAGGCAGCGGCTTAACCCACTGAGCCACCCAAGTGCCCCTGTGCATTTGATTTTGAATTAGCCTGGATATTCCAGTGCCCATTGATAGGCAGTGTTTTCTCCACTCAAGAACTTCAAAGATATGTTAAAAAAAAATCCATTTTTTATCCAAAAGGTTTATTTTCACTGATTGGGTCTGTATTTTATCTAATTTAAATTAAAAAAATATATTAGGTAGAATGTATTTTTCACTAAACATTAAAGTAATTTAAAGTAACTGAAGGCTTTAAATCAAGAGATGTACTAAGCATCCATCCAAAAGCAACAAAATACACATTATTCTCAAGTGCACATGGAACACTCCCCAGGATAGATCATATATTAGTTCACAAAATAATATTTTTTTTTAAGATCTTATTTATTTATTTGAGAGAGAGAGAGAAAAAGAGAGTGCGTGTCCACAAATAGGAAGGAGGTTCAGAGGAAGAAGCCGGCTCCCGGCTGAGCAGGGAGCCCACATGGGGCTTGATCCCAGGACCCTGGGATCATGACCCAAGGTGAAGGAGACACTTAGCTGGTTGAGCCACCCACGTGCCCCCACAAAACAATATTCTTAATAAATGTAAGAAGATTGAAATCATATCAAGCATCTTATCCAACTGCAGTGGTATGAAATTAGAAATCAGTTACAAGAAGAAAAATAGAATATTCAGACAAATGTGAATATTAAACAGCATGATACTGAACCACTGGGTCAAAGAAGAAAGAAAAAATTAAAAATACCTTAAGACAGGGGCTCCTGGATGGCTCAGTAGTTAAGCATCTGCCTTTGGCTCAGGTCATGATCCCAGGGTTCAGGGATCAAGCCCCACATTGGGCTCCCTGCTCTGCAGGGGCCCTGGTTCTCCCTCTCCCAAGCCCTCTTCTGTGTTCCCTCTCTCACTGCGTCTCTGTCAAATAAATAAATAAAATATTTTAAAATATATATATACACACACACACATATATAAGGTATATATATGTGTGTGTGTGTGTGTGTATACACACACACACATACCTTAAGGCAAATGAGAAAAAGGAAAACATACCAAAACTTACGGGATACAGCAAAAGTGGTTCTAAAAGGGAAACTTCCTATGCCAAGAAACAAGAAAAATTTCAAACAACCTAATTTTAAACCTCAAGGAACCAAAAGAAGAAAGGCAAATGAAGCCCAAGTTTAGAAGGAAGGAAATAAATATCAGAGTGAAAATAAAGGAAAGATCAATGAAACTAAGAGCTGTTTTGTTTTGTCTCTGAAAAATTAAAATTGACACACCTTAACTAGACCCATCAAGAAAAAAGTACTCAAAGAAATAAAATCAGAAATGAAAGAAGAAATATTTTAAGTGATCGTTTACAATAGCCAAGACATGGAAACAACCCAAGTGTACATACGATGGATGAATGCATAAAGAAAAAGGTGGTAGATATATACAATGGAATAGTACTCATCCATCAAAATGAAGGAAATCATGCCATTTGCAACAACATGGATGGACCTTGAGGGTCCAAAACAAAACAAAACTGAACTCATTCATATATACAGAGAACACACTGGTGGTTGCCAGAAGTGGGGGCTGTGGAGAACGGATGAAATGTGTGAAGGTGGTGAAAAAGTACCAACTTCCAGTTATAAAACAAATAAATCCTAGAGATGTAATATATAGCTTGGTGACTATAGTTAGCAACATTGTATTGTATATTTGAAAGTTGCTAAGAGTAAACCCTAAAAGGTCTCATCACAAGAAACAAAATTATAACTACATGGGGTGATAAATATTAATGACTTACTGTGATGATCGTTTCACAATAAATACAGATACAGAATCATTATGTTGGACGCCTTCCTCACTTTTTCAACAACTCCCAATTGTCTAAAAAAAAAATCTCTTCCATGACTTTGAAGTTCTATAGTCTGACCTTTGATATCTATCTCAACCTAATTATACTCAGTATCTAATAGCTAATGGCTATTTGGGATTTGAGAATGATCAGTCTATTATATCCTGAATTAAATAGAAGAGGTGAAATCTGGAGCCAGAAAAAAAAAAAAATCAACTAGTGGGTGGTTGAAAGTATAATGTAAAGTAGAGAAGGTCTAAAAAACAAAACAAAACAAAAGGGTGATAGCATTTGGAGTTTGATGGATGTAATATCCATTGTGTCAGTAATTGCTTACTTTCACTTGCTCTAAATTTAACCTCTTCTAGGTAAGCTTCTGGAGTGTCTACATGCTGCATTTTCTAACAAAGACATATGCAAAGCCATATTTGCTCTAACAATATCTTTTCCTGTAAACTTGTGTTTTTCCCTTTCCTGAGTTGAGATCATTGTCAGTTGAGAAGTCACACACGGCTAACATCTCTTCAAATGGTGGCTCCTTCTTTGTTCCAGGATAGCTGTCCTTCTAGCTGTCTCCAGGTTTAGATACTAACTATAATACATAGGAGAGAAATTAACCATTGTTTCTCACAATAGTGTTTTAATTATTGTTTGCTTTCCATTTTTCCTAATTTATTAATTCATTTGACAATTTTTTCATCAAATTTATTATGGGCCAAGTATTATTCTAATCATGAAAGTAAAACAGTAGTTGACTAACATATGCAATCTCTAATTGTATGGAAGAAGTATGAGTCTATTAGAAAATTCATCAGGAATTACATTATACAAATCATTTATAAAAATGTCAGATTTGCCCAGGCAACAGTTCCCGCGTACCTGATTTCAATTTCAGTCTCTTAATTTTCCATTTGTTGTATTCCTTATCTGTAAGGACTTTTTATTTTAAAAATATCTCATTTAAATTCTTATTATATCTGAGATACCTAAGTGTTTTAGACATGGAAGTCTATAAGACATTATATTACATTCTAAATGAATAATAATTATTGCTCCCCCTTTTTCACCTGTGTATTAGGTGGCAGCAAATAGTCCATATTTCTAGGGGGATAAGATTGCATCAGCGAGTTTAGTATAAAACACACCAGACTTTTAAATTATAATCATAGAGATACTTGATATTGAATTCACACTATGTTACTTTGAGTTTGTGAACATGAGCAAATTCCTAGACATTGCCAAACCTGAGAATTCTCATTGATCAAACTAGAATACATAAAAAGTTGAAATAGGCTTAAATTTTAATTTTTAATGAATTTTATTTTAATAATAATTTAAAAATTTATATAAGGTATCTTATACAGTGTCCAGCATAACATGGGCACCCAAGGGTACCTTTTTTTTTTTTTTTACTATTAATATTTCAGCTTTCAACCAACTTAGTTGACGTCAATAAGCATGAAGGACATTGAGAAGGAATTTCTCCCATATGGAACAACATACATGAACCAGGAGGACATTACAATAAGTGAAATAGGCCAGTTACAGGACAAACACTGCATGATTCTACTCATGAAGTGTCTAAAGTAGTCAAACTCATAGAAGCAAAGAGTGGAATGACAGTTTCTAAGGCTGGGGGAGAGAGTGAAATGAGGAGTTGCTATTCAACAGGGGTAAGTTTCACTTATAGAAATCTTCCATATAACACAGTGCCTATAATTAATAAAACTGTATTGTGCACTTAAAACTTTAAGAAACTAGGTCTGATGTTAAGAGTATTTACTAAAAAAATGAAAAAATAAAAGTGGCGGAAGGAAACTATTGGAGGTGATACATGATTATCACTTGATTGTGGTGATGGTTTTATAGTTGTATGCATACAATAAACTCATCAAATTGTATACATTAAATATGTGCATTTTAATATAGCAATTATATCTCATTAAAGCTTTTTTTTTTTTCTAAGAACAATATGTTCCAGGCCTCATGATACAGTAGGAAGCAAACCGTCGCAGTTTCTGCGACTTTCCAATGTCTAGTGGAGGAGACACACACAGACTTCATTGAAAGCTCTCCAACCTTAGGGATGGGGTCTGTTTTTGCATACCACTAACTCTCAGTGGTAATCACAGTGCCTGAAATACTAATTTGGGCAGGGAAGAGAAGCCAGTCATAATACCAAGTATACTACCTTAATCAGTCTGATTCACATCTTTAAGACCAGTCCATAAATGGTCAAACCAGTAGCACTCACAACAGAACAAAATTTTATCTCCTTTCCCAGAAAGCCAGATTTACCATAAAGCCAGTGAAGCTTATCTCTCAAAGTTCCCTATCTCTTAATTTTATATTAATAACTCACATTCTTTTTTTTTTTTAAGGACTTCCAAATTGTATAAACTTTGGGCAACAAAAAACCTTGCCAAAGTGTATACAACTCTTATTTAAAATGGGAGTAGGATTAAATTTTTTAAAAGTGATAAAACAAAAACTCATATATGGTAATGAAAAAAAAAAAGATCCATGTGCTAGAAGAGGCTGGTGCCTGTTGATAACTACTACTGCCTATGGAAAAAGTGCAATAAGTAGTCATATAAACCATAATAGTGTCTTATGATTAGAATATAAAACTTATGAAAAATGGAGATGTTTCTAAAATTATTTCAAATGCAACAGTCAATGTTTCTTTTAAAACAGAAACACAGAGGGCTTAGTCTGTTAAGCATCTGACTTAGGTTAAGGTCATGATCTCAGAGTCTCAGAACAGAGGCCCAAGGTGAGCTCTCCACCAAGCTTCTTGCTCAGCAGGGAGTTTGCTTCTCCCTCTCCCTCTACCCCCAAACCCCACCCCCTACCTCTCATGCTCTCTCTCTTTCAAATAAACAAAATCTTTTAAAAAATCAGAAACTCAGAATATAAAGTGCTTAATTTAATACATTCTACTAAGTGAACTCAACATAACAGTTTATTTCCCCTTACAAAAAGCATAGTCCTACTCAGAATCACTGTGAATTAACATCTAAGCGTCCAACAACCTAAAAATATTTTTACAAAGAACTATTTAAATCATTTACCATTAAGTGGACCTTAGAATGCATATCTGACAAACTGTGCATAAATATGGGTCTTCTCATAATGAACAGCAAAATACAGTTTTAATTTATAGCTATCTTCTCTGAAGATAAAGCTTTAAATATATATCTATTCAATAAGATAATTTTGTTATTAATTTCTCTCCATATAGTCCTTTGATGGTATATAAACCCAGTTCTTTCTCAAACCATCAAACTCTGAATTTAAAAGATGATTATTTATCACTCAGGACAACAATCATAAGCATTTTATTTTCTCAGTTCCATTAAGATGAAAAAAAATTATCAGGTAGAATATACATACCCTTCACACCACTTGCTATTTCCAGACTAATTTCCAGCCTAACTTATTTTCTAATTTGAAAGCCCATCAGTTAATCATGTCAATGGAATAATTTCTAGCCCAAGTAAAATACTTATGAATTCTGATAAATCTAATGAGTAACTTTGGAAACATTATTATTTGTTTTTATTCCATTGTATTCCAAAATATCCTGAAATATGGGCTTGTCCAAATAGAAAACACTCAAGGTTTTAAAAAAAATACACCAGCTTTTCCAAAATTAACTCAAATGTTTCTATATAATCTCTTAAAATATAAGTAATATGTTCACCTAAAATAGGTTGACACCCAGATCTTTGTCTCTAATACTATTCTCCAATTAAACAAGAAATGACAGATTTTAAGACTGGGCCTGGAAATATGCAGAATAGTCTGGAGCATTTATAGTGACGGAAAGTAAGGAAGCGCTCAAAACACACACAGTCACAGAAAAAAAGCTGGAAGGATACTACCTGTGCCAAAGAGTCTCTTCCTCACCAAACCCGCAATTTATCTATAAAACAAACAAACAAACAAAAATCCTCAAAACACTAACCCCATATGCACCCACATGTTCATCACAGCATTACATACAAAGGCCAAGATATGGAAGTAAACTATGTAAACTATGTATCCACTGGTGGATGAATGGATAAAGAAAATGTGATATATATGCATATGTGTGTGTGTATATATATGTGTGTGTGTGTGTGTGTGTGTGTGTGTATACAAACACACACATATTTATATATACATACATATACATACACATATATAAATGGAATATTATTTGGCCATTAAAAAGAGTGAAATATTGCCATTATGACAATATGGATAGACTTTGAAAGAATTATGCTAAGTGAAATCAGAGAAAGATACAGTATGATCTCATTTATATGTGGAATCTAAACAAAACAAAACAAAACAGCTCCTATATACAGAGAACAGACTGATGGTTGCCAGAAGAAAGGGGTGGGGGATAGGTAAATGGGTAAAGGGAGTCAAAAGATACCACAAAAGAAAGGAAAAAAATAAAAAGCCTGCAATTTTTCAATCTGATAGCAGGAATGCCCAAGAACATATAATACACACACACACACACACACACACACACACACACACACATCTTCCTTGCAGGAGAATCCCAAATAATTTGTGAAGATAATCTCATCTCAAAGGTGGAACACAAGTTCCTACTCCTGAAGTGTGGGGTTTACATAGTGATATCCTTCTAAAGAGTGCATCATGGAAAGGAGGGAAAGAAAAGTAACTAAATGGAGAAACTGGACAAATACTTCAGCTAGGTAATCAAAATTACAATCAATAGTGGAGTCATGTTGACAATATGTACCTTTGACATGATCCAATGAAAATGGCATTTTACCTCTGTGGTATTTCTCCCCCAAATGTATAACATCTCCACAATCATGATTAAAAGGGAAAAAAATGTGCCCAACTAAGGCACATTCTACAAAATACCTGACTAGTATACCTCAAATCTACTGAGGTTACCAAAAACAAGGAAAGTCTGAGAAACTGTCACAGCCAAGAGTATAAGGAGACATGATGATTAAATGTAATATGGTATACTAGATCGCATTCTGAAACAATGGAAAAACTAACAAAATCTGAATGAAATATAGACTTTTTAAAAAATAATAACTATTTATCAATAGTGATTCAGTAATAGCAACAAATGTATCATACTAATGTAAGATGTTAATAGGTTTTATTTTCTAGAAAGTAGGATTTTTTTTATTAACGTATTCAGATACAGACACCTCACTATCCATTAATCCTCAAGGTACCTCTTTTTTTTTTTTTTAAGATTTTATTTATTTATTTGACAGACAGAGAGCACAAGTCGGCAGAGAGGCAGGCAGAGAGGCAGGCAGAGAGAGATGAGGAAGCAGGCTCCCTGCTGAGCAGAGAGCCCGATGTGGGGCTCGATCCCAGGACCCTGGGATCATGACCTGAGCCGAAGGCAGAGGCTTTAACCCACTGAGCCACCCAGGCACCCCGCTCAAGGTACCTCTTTAATAAATAAATACTTTATGGAAATCTTATTCTCTTTAAATAGAAGTCACTATTTCTGTTCTTTGCATTTCTGTATGTAGTTTGTAGTTTACTTCACTGTAACATATATTTAAGTTACAGAAAGATAATCCATCTAAATCTAGATAGATGAACAGAAGAGCAAAAAAAAAAACTGTGATTTGAGTAACTGTGGGTGAAAAATAGTTTGTGAAAACAGAAATATTGAATGAAAAGGGATGAAAGAGAAAACAAGGAAGAGACAAAATGTCTACATGACCTAAGGTACACTATTGTTATTCTATATCCGTTATGAGGTATTATATGATTAATATATGGTGGTTGAAATGGCCAAAACATGCAAAATTACTGAATTCCATTGGACATCATGGAATTGCCAACAACAACAAAAAATGTGATACTAATACTCACTCACCAGAATAGCAAAAATGAAAAAAATCAAATGAAAGCAACTCTTGGTAAGAGCATGGAGAAACAGACTCCCCTACACTGTTATGGATAGACAGGGGTTGGGGAGTGGGGGAGAGTTACAAGTTAGTATAACCATTCTGGAAAACTATCTGCCAACATATACTAAAGGTAGAGATATGCATACCCTATGACTGAATAATTTCAATCCTAGGAATATACCCATCAGAAATGCATAGATGGGTTCACTGAAAGACATATTTTAAAGTGTTCATAGTAGCATTATTTGTAATAACAAAAACTAGAAACTTCCCAAGAGTGGAATGAAGAAACATTGTGGTATATTCACACAGCAGAATAGTATACAGCAATAATAATCAACTATATAGTATCCAAAATATAAGTGTATTTCATAAACATGTTGAATATAAATAGACACGAGATTATATACAATATGATTCTATTTATAAAAAGTACAAAATGAGTAAAACTAATTTTTGTTGTTAGAAGTTAGCAGAATAGTTAATCTATTATCACCTTTTTGGGGGGTTTGGGGAGGGCAGGCAGTAGATTAAGAGAATAAGGTTTACAAAGATTAAATGACTAACCTGGTATTTTAACATTTATTTGCTCATAAAACCTGTGATCTTAATCCTGAAATGTAGTAAGAGATAGGATGAGGGGAGCTTCTAGGAGGACGGTCCAAGAGTATATTCAATGTGTCAAATGCATGAGGCTTTATACTCACAATGTATCGATTTTTCTTTCTATATGTCTATGATTTAAAGAAAAACACAGGGGTGCCTGGGTGGTTCAGTGGGTTAAAGCCTCTGCCTTCGGCTCAGGTCACGATCCCAGGGTCCTGGGATTGAGCCCTGCATCTAGTCCCGCATTGGGCTCTCCCCTCAGCAGGGAGCCTGCTTCCCTTCCTCTCTCTGCCTGCTTCTCTGCCTGCTTCTCTGCCTACTTATGATCTCTGTCTGTCAAATAAATAAATAAAAAAGCTTAAAAAAAAAGAACACAAAACAAAAACAGTGTTGTCAAGCCACCTGGCTTGAGTGATATTCTCCTGTCTTACAATATGATTATATCTACATTCAGATTATGTTTCCCCACCTCTCATTTATTTTTGCACTTCTTCATAAATTTGGCAGGCTAATCATAGGAACTTTTCTGTAAAGAGAACTATATTGTATATATTATATTTGTATCACTTATATTTTATATGAATAGATCTACAATAATGAGAATTTTTTATATTTACTCTTTGCCAAATCTCACTCTATACTTGTTCTCCTACATCTACACCATTCACCCATTTAAAAGGATCTTTTAAAAGAATGTAAACTCTAACATCAGATATTTTTCAGGCCCACTTTTTTTTTTTTTTTTAAGGTCTTTAATACGTGATGAATTCCTGTTTGAAAGTTAAGGATCTATGTCACATGCAGGCTTTCTAATAAAAATCCCAGAGGGGTGCCTGCGTAGCTCAGTCGGCTGACTTGATTTCTCCTCAGGTCACGATCTCATGGTCATGAGATCTAGCCACACTTAGGGCTTCCTGTTCAGTGGGGAGTCTGCTTCTCCTCCTCTCCTTCTGCCCCTCCCACCGTACCCTCTCTCTTTCTTTCCAAAATAAATAAATGAGTCTTTTAAAAAGAAAAACAGAAAAAACCAATCACAAAGTAATTGATTATACAGGGGTAGCACTACAAGATGATAAATAATGCTTACGTAGACTTCTGTATTTCAGTTAAATGTTACTGAAAAATTTGAATTCTGGTTCTTAGGCTCAAAACTATACCCATTTCAGAGTATTAAAGCTAACCAAATACTAAAGCAATAAACAAGCAATAAAATTAGAATGATCACAGGACTTTCTTGGTTTACATAGCAGTTAAGAACTTATCAATGAATCTTAGGTAATTGAAGATCAATAATAATTTATTCCATGCTTAGCAGGTAATATAGACACTGTGCTAAATACTTGATATATGTTATTTAAATCTTACAAACCCTTTTTGGTTTTTTTTAACAGCTTAACATAATAAGTCTTAACAAGATAGTGACTGACCTCTGACCTGATATTTGAAAATATTTTTTTCAGGCACCTGGGTGGCTCAGTGGGTTAAAGCCTCTGCCTTCTGCTCTGGTCATGATCCCACGGTCCTTGGATTGAGCCCTGAATCGGACTCTCTGCTCAGCAGGGATCCTGCTTCCCCTACTCTCTCTGCCTGTCTCTCTGCCTACTTGTGATCTCTGTCAAATAAATAAATAAAATCTTTAAAAAAAAAAAAAAGAAAGTATTTTTTTCATAAAGCCTGTGTCCTAACATCAAATATATCCATCAATTACAGTAATTTCCTTCCAAAAAAAAAAAAGATTGATATGAACAAATAGAAATGTTTCATGTTTTCATGAAATTTAAGTTCTAATGGGATTATTTGTTTTGGATACTGAAGTCTGAACCCAAGACTGAACAAACAAACCCAATATAGATAATATTCATTAGTCTGATTTCTTGATACAAGTAAATATTTATTAGCCCAGAAACATAGATGTTTTGTGCTTGTTATGATTAAATATCCTGATATTATGTTGATCAATTTAAAAATGAACATCCTCTATTTCTGTGATTGTTGTTCACTAACAACAAGACAAATTAAAAGAACATAAAAATCACTTCAAATTTCACCCTTCAGATATGCCAACTGTGAACATGTTGGACTTTCTTCCAGACACATCCCAACTGACCTATTAAGACATTTTTTCATACCTTTAATAGCTGCTAAATAGTCTACTATACACACAAATAAAATTTATTTAATGAGCTCCCTAGTGATGGACATTAACTCAATTTTTCTTTCTTTCCTTTTTTTTTTTTTTTTTGTGGTAGGTGGAAGAAGAGCTTCTGTAAAGTTAACAATGTAAACATCTCCATGAAGTTTTATGCAATCATCTCTTTAATGCCATATTTTATTATCTTCTGGCACAGTACATAGAAAATAGGATCTGTAGCTCTAATGAAAACATGGCAACAAACTCTCACCCATCCAAGCCAACTGCAGGCCTCCCAGTGGTGGCATTCGGGCAGCCTGAGTGTTGGTGCGAGCTGGCCCTGAATGCCGTCCTCTGGAATTCCATGGAATGGTCTCAACAAATGGACCACATGGGTTGTCCTGGGTTTATCCCCAGTTACCTGGGTCCATTCCTGAGAAAAAGCCATAGCTCTTTCTGAGAATACCCATGGACAATCCTTTTAAATTGTACATTCAAAAAACTAACCACATTTTCACACTCCAAACACAATGGTCTAAGGTCATCTGTTTTACAGTCGTGTTGAATTAGCCTATTTTTAACTTAAAGCTAGAAAATTCCTCTAACATATGGGATAGCCTGGTGACAAATGGAGATATCTAAGAAATGGTTGTTGCAAGGGGATATCTCGAACCCCAGAAAAGTATTTTCCCAGGATTCCTACCAAACACTTCCACTGTGCAGGTTGCTGTGATGGTTATATGGAACTATGAAGTTCTTTGCTCCACGTCTGACATAGTAAGAGACCAATAAATGTTAGTTATTACATTTTCACAAATTCTCTATATATTCCCTTTACCTACTTTCTCTAACTGAAAATTGTGTTCTTAGGAATTTCCCTGGCTGTCCAGGTATGTGTTTTGGTGGGAAGGATATATTTTCTTCCCTTAAAGTCTTGTCAGTTCTACTTCCCAAAAATATGACTTTATCCACTTCTTGTCAAATTCATCCCAAAATTTCAATCCAAACATCTAGCATCTCACATATGAATTACTTGTATAAACTCCATGGGGCGCCTGTCAGTTAAGTGACTGCCTTGAGCGCAAGTCAAGATCCCAGGGTCCTGGGATTGGGTCCTATGTCAGGCTCCCTGCTCCGTGGGGAGCCTACTTCTCCCTCTCCCTCTGCTCCTATGCCCACTTGTGCTTCACTATCAAATAAATAAAATCCTTATTAAAAAAAAAAAAAAAAAAAAAGAATGAAGTCCACATCTGTACCGTGGACTTCTTTTATCATCTATATTCTTCTATAATCTCTTCCTGCCACATTAGCCTTCTGTTAGGACCCCCAGAGCACAAGGGACCTTCTAGAAAATGCTTTTGTCTCTGTCTGAAAGCCCCATCTCCTAACCCACCACCTGTCTACATAATGCCTTTTACATTTCAAAGCTAAGCTTAAAGGACTTTTTTGACCTCTTCCTGCCCTCTAGTTAGGCCCAGATTCTCTGTTGATAATACTGAGGAACGCCTTCAAGATTGCCACCAATTCATTCCTATGCATTTGTTTTATTTGTTTTTAGAGCAGCTTTCCACGCTCCCGTCTGAACTCTATCGATTTCAGACCCTGGTTTCTGTGCTCTGTCTCCTCACCCTATAATACCGTTCAGGGCAAATGGCAAAAGCTCGAAACTACCTGGTGAATGAAAGCTTAAAATGTTAGATATCTGAAAGTCAAAAGCAGCTTATTTACATCTTGGCCTTGTATCAGCTTCATCAGAATGTTCTCTGATAAAAATATTTACTTATAAAATCTAGAATAATTTAATATTAAAACCACCCAGCAACTCCATAAACAAATACCACTATTCACATATAAGGTAGAAGAGAGATTTTTAAAGCTGGATATTTTTGTCTACTCCTAAATGTTGTATTTTCATTTCAACATAAGTGGAATGTAATATTTCTTAAAGTCTCTGTAACATGCAATGAAATACTTTATCTATTTGTCAGCAGGTAAAGGCAAATTAAATCAAATACGTGGAATGTACTGTATCAGATTGCTAGGGTTGCCAGAACAAAGACCACAGACTGGATGGAAGTCTTCAACCATGGAAATAGATTTTCTCCCAGTTCTGGAGGCTGGAAGTCCCAGATCAGGAGTGCTAGCAGGTTTGTTTTCTTCGTCTTCTTCTTCTTCTTTTTTTTTTTCCAGATTTTTTTTTTTTTATTTATTTGACAGGGAGAGGGAGAACACAGGGGGGCAGGGGGGGGGGGGGGGGGGGGGGGGGGCGGTGAGCAGGCTCCCAGCTGAGCAGAGAGCCCAATGCGGGACTTGATCCCAAGACCCTGAGATCATGACCTGAGCCAAAGGCAGAAGCTTAACCCACTGAGCCACCCAGGTGCCTCTTCTTCCTGTTCTTCTTCCTGTTCTTCTTCTTCTTCTTCTTCTTCTTCCTCTTCT